>NW_024081507.1:501930-598250 GCF_003009895.1 Hyaena hyaena
GGTCGGGGAAGTTCTCTGCTATAATTTGTTCCAGGACTCCTTCAGCACCTTTCCCTCTCTCTTCCTCTTCTGGGATTCCTATGATACGGATATTGTTGCGTTTGACCATATCGCTGAGCTCTCGAACTCTTCTTTCCTGTTTCTGGATCAGTTTGTCTCTTTTTTTTGTCAGCTTCTTGTTTTTCTATCATGGTGTCTTCTAAATCACTTATTCTCCTTTCTGCCTCTTCAATCTGTGCATTGGAGGCCTCTAATTTATTATGTATCTCATTTATCGCATTTTTTAATTCTTCATGCCTGTTTTTATTTTCCATTCTGTCTGTAGCCATAGTTTCTTTGATGTCCCCTATGTTTTTTTCAAGCCCAGCTATTAATTTTACCATTATTATTCTAAAATCTTATTCAGTTATGCTGCTGATATCTGTTTTAAGCAGTTCATTAACTGTCATTTCTTCTTGGAGTTTCTTTGGAGGAGAGGTCTTTCATTTCATCATTTTAGTTAGCTTTCCGGTTCTTGTTGGCTTTAAAGACCTGTTATGCTCTCTGTATCTATGAGCACTGCTATATCCAAGAAGACTCTTTGACTGTCCAGGGTCTATCCTTTTAGAGAGTATTTTTTGAATGGTATCTCTTGGTCTTCCTTTTTGGAACCTTGGTTATTTTATTTTCCAATTCATAGTGATATTTGGGACTCTCCACCTTGTGTACTCTGGCTTGTGTCTTGAGGTAGCCCTGGAAAAGAAAACAGACAGACAAACACACAGGGAGCAGGAGCATACAAATGCACAGGCTAATTCAACTAACATGCAAAGTGAGAGGGAAAACGAAAAAGTTAAGAGAAAAGACGGAGGAGGGAGGGCGAATAATAGGGAGTATAAAATACATAAAAGAGTCAAAAAGGAGAAAAGAAAAGGAAAAAAGAAGAAAACCGATGGATAAAGAACGATTTAAAGCATATAACCGGATTTCCCAGCTACAGTTAAATAGCCGTGTGTATGCAGTGATTGTTGAAGAGCATAGAGAAAGAGAGAGAAGACAGGGCGGGAATGAGGCAAATTTGGAAATAGAATGAACAGGCAGAAGGGATAAGAAGCATTATTCAAAGAGCTAAAGGGTAGAATATGGTTGGATAGGTGAGAGAAGGATGCTGGTATTATCCAGAGAAACTATATAGTCTAATTACTCCTGAGAGAAAGAGATGAAAATGTCTGTAGGTGTAGAATTTACATCTACAGAATGGACTCGTTGTGATTGTTTAAGCAAGCCGGCGACCAGAGTGAATCAGGTCAGTGTTCTGGGGAAAAAAGAGAGAAAAGAGAAAGAAGAAGAAAAAAGAAGAAAAAAGGGAGGAGGGCAGCTGTCAAGCAGGGATGGGCGTGGCGTGATCCAATGCCTCAGGCGGGAGTTCTCCCTTGGTGGTTGTGGGGAGGAGAGTGGCGGTGCTCCAGTCCCTTCTTGAACCAAGCGCTGCACCTCGCTCTTTTGGGCATGTAAACTCCCCGTACCGGAGGGCGCAGCCAAAGTTGGTTGCACTCTTCAACTCAGGCCAGTCCCCATCTGCAAATCCCAGTCCGCGTGCCCCGCTGAAATTGCTTTAGACACAGCTTCCCATGAAACCCCCTCGGGGCAATTCCAGGCCCCCTGCCGAGCTCTGGGGGTGGAGTCAGAATTGCTGCTTCCTTCTCTGGGTCGGGCTGGCGAGCATGGTCAGGGGCTTGTCTGCCGGGTGTGCGGAGCCCACTGGAGTGAGGAAAACCAGGTCCCTCTATGGCTTGTCACCTGAAACACGAACTCACAGGGAAACTTCCCAGTCTTTAGCTCTTTGCCTTCCCTCTGGAGTTTCCAGCCAGCCAGGAGCGCGGACGCCCGGTGTCCATGCGCGGCTCTTTCAGGCGCCCCAGCTGCCCGGGAACTACAATGGCGGCAGGCGCGTGCCGCTTCTTTAGAAGTCCAGCCAGCCAGGAGCCAGCACAAAGAAGCAGTCCGCGAGCTCAGCGCCCCCGGGACCAGTTGGCGTGAGGGGACCTGGCGTGCAGGTATTTGGCAAATACGGTCTTTCTATGCCCTGAGCGGAGGTTTTTCCCCCAGAGCGGAGGTTTTTCTGTTTCGGACTCTCTCTTTTTCCCCTGTCACTCCCGTAGAGGGTAGAGGGGGATCACCTTCAACTCTGGAGTCTCCGATCCCAGCCTGATTTTATCTTCCCCAGTTCACACTCACGTTAGAAGGCTTTCTCAGTGGATTCTGCATTCTTTTTTTCTCCCAATCTCTCAGGTTTCGTAAGGTTTCCAATGGCTTCAGATCTTTTCTGTGTGATGTATGGGCGTGAGTACAAGTACGGAGCTCCTTACTTCTCCGCCATCTTGCCAACCAGAAATCTTAAAGTTCTGATAATTCTAGTTAATAAAGCAATAAATTGAAATACTGATTAAATACTAAACACCAAATCATTTATACCTATGTTTAAACACACTAGAAAAAATTTAAGTGCTGTTTTTCAGAGAGAAAATATATGTCTTGTATGTGGGTAGAGTTTCCTTAATCAGACTGTTTCTGTTATCAAAGGAGTTGGAGGACATCCAACAAATCATCAATATTAATTATAAATTCCAAGGTAATTAAAATTTATTTGTAGCCTTTTTACTACTTGTGTTTTTTCAAAGCATAAAATAATATTTTATAGACTTAGGAGTAGAATACTTACCTTACTATGGTAAACATAATGCAATACAATATGGCTAATAATTATATAAGATGTTTCTTATAAAATCTGATATTATGTAAGCATAATTAGTGATGTGTAGCCCATGTTCAGTGTTGTAAAAACACAAAACAAACATAATAGCCACTAGCAGTTTCTTTTTCCTTCCCTCATTTTTTACTTCCCAATTTTACCATTAATTAAGGATTATTAAAAATGATTAGTGAATACTAATATAATAACCTTACTTTTTAAAAAAATATTTTTATTTATTTCTAGAAGAGAAAGAGAGAGAGGGACAGCGTGAGCAGGGGAAGGTCAGAGAGAGAGGGAGACACAGACTCTGAAACAGGCTCCAGGCTCTGAGCTGGCAGCCAGCACACAGCCCGACGCGGGGCTCGAACCCACGAACCGCGAGATCATGACCTAAGCGAAAGTTGGACGCTCAACCGACTAAGCCACCCAGGCACCCCAATAACCTTGCTTTTTAACAAAGTCAGTTTCATGCATTTCCTCTCATGCTTAAGAATTATTTGACACAAATTCTTCTCAGCTCTCTTCCAGCAAAGTAAATGTGTGGGGTTTTTTTTCTTCCTATAAATGAAACCAAGTAATTCATTTTAATAGTAAGGGTCCTTTGGTCCAGAAATGAAATACATATTTATCAATATTCCCTTACCCCAAGACTCCCAAGGAGCCATTCCTCTGACTTCAGTTATCATATTAACATAAGTAAGAATATGATTGTCTTGCCAAAAGGGCTTGGAAATAAAACCCGCTAGAAATCTTGCCCTAGATCTCTGAAGATATTTGAACAGAATGTGGTCATCTTCAAAAATTTTTAATAAGTGATTAATTGAGGAGGTACAAGAATTCTCAATTATGTAGATTAATTGGCGACCACTCCCTCAAGTTCAGGCCATCTTTTCCTGTCAATCCTACAGCCACTGCTTAGTCTAGGCTCTACAGAAAATTTGTTATCCTCACCTTATTAACTTGGAGTCTAGAACTCGGTTTTCTGCTTCTAAATCCAATAATTTTGAATATCATTGTGTCTCCCTAGTCAATGATCTTAACCATCAAGTTACACTCTTTTCTCCAAGCCCCTGTATTTTTAATTCTCTATTAATAATTAAGAGAAATATTATTTAGGATTTGTCTTTCTAAACCTCTCCCAACTACTGATAGCTCAAACAGTAGAAGTACTGTATAGTAATTATACTGGTACACTGCATGTTCAATACCTAGTGGTCTAACATGCAAAGATTAAGTGATCCTTCTGTCACATCAAGATAGTAAAATGTTGTGGAATCTCTCAGTGAATTATTCTTATCTGTGAAATTGCTCAATTTTATTAGAAATTCTATCACATCCACCATCATTATTTGGAACTCTTATTTGGATAGCTTCCAATGTAACCAAGACTTTATTTTTACACTCCAGCATTTTACATTAGCCTAATAGCACAAAGTAGCCAATCCCATGTATCAGAGCCAAGAAGCCACACAGAGAAAATAAATATGTAATGCTACACCTTCCCTTTTTATATTTGCTTCTTGCCATAGCTTTAAATCAATGCATACTTGTGGGTAAACTCTGAGTAATTTCAAAGAAGGCATCTTCTATCTCATGCCATATGGAAGGGGTAGAAATTAGAGAAATTGAGTGGAAAATATTGTAAACTGGTGAAAACTTCAGTTTTACTAACATGTCTGTAGATTCATATTTGCTTTATAGAGAGGAACACTGCAGAGACTCTGATTCAATTAATAAAACTGCAAAATCCAACACAGATGTATAATAAATATCCAATGCTTATGGGAAAACAAATTTTTTGCAACTATGAATGGTGACAGATGTTAACTGGACTTATTGTCCTAATCATTTTTCAATATATGCCAATGTGTACCATTTCAATGTATAACCATTATGTGGTACACCTGAAACTAATATAATGTTATATGTCAATTAGACCTCAAAAAAATAATAAATGTTTATGGATTAATACAATTGACTGAAGAATAACTTTTTATTTCCCACTTGAAAGTGGCATTTATATGGACTTAAAAGTAGAATTTACTTGCATTTAGTGGATTGAGTCTCTGCCGCAGTGGAGAAAACCTCCAGCAAGTCATTTAACCTCACTGTACTCAAACAAGTAACTTCGTTTGGAAAGTAAGAACTGAAATTGTCACGGGGTGTAGTGAGAAAAAATATAAAATGAGATAAATTGCTTTACAAAGTCTATAATGTACACAAGGGGCACCTGGGTGGCTCAGTCCGTTAAGTGTCCACGTTGGCTCAGGCCATGGTCTCATGGTTTGTGAGTTCAAGCCCTGCATCAGGTGCAGAGCCTGCTTCAGATCCTCTGTCTCCCTCTCTTTCTGCTCCTCCCCTGTTTGCATGCTCTCTCTCTATCTCTCTCTCAAAAATAAACATTAAAAAATTAAATAAAATGTACACAAGAGTAAAATCACATTTTAAAGTTAGAATAATAAGAAAAATGTGCAGCTTTATCTAAGAATAAAGATTCTCTGGAGTCCTTTTATGCTTATCAGTTTGATCACGTGAAAAACATCGAGTCATAAACCCAAAGAAATTTCAGAGATCAGATTTTAGTTTAATATCCCTGTGTTACAGTTAAAGAATCTGATGACTAGTGGTGCTTAGTGCTTTGTCCAAATATATGAGTTATATTTGTGTTTGTATTAGACCCTTCTCTAATTTTTTAAATTTGGAACTCTACATTTATTTATTTATTTTTAGTTTATTTATTTATTTTAGATAAAGAGAGTGCATGAGGAGCAGAGAGAGTGTGTGTGAGAGAGAATGCCAAGTAGGCTCTGCACTGGCAGCACAGAGCCCAATACACAAACCTTGAGATCATGACCTGACCCAAAACCAAAAGTCAGGTGTTCAACTTACTGAACCACTCAGATGTTACTGGAACTTCATATTAAAAAATAATTTTTTACTAATATGTTATATGATACTATGTCTTGATGTGGTAAATTATGGAAAATATTTATCACTATCATTCTACATATGAATATGGAGGTCTAGGAACAGAGAGGTTAAAATGTGTACCTTAGGGCACTCTACATATTTAGGATAAAACTAGAAAACACACACACACATACACACCACATTCCTATAGCTCCTCTTAAAATGCCTTGAAATGGCAGTGCTTGAATGGTTCAGTCAGTTAAGCCTTTGAGTTCATCTCAGGTCATAGTCTCACAGTTTATGGGTTTGAGCCCTGCGCAACTGAGAGCCTGGAGCCTGCTTTAGACTATGTGTCTCCTTCTCTCTCTGCCCCTCTCCTGCTCATACGCTCTCTCTCTCAAAATAAATAAAAGTTTAAAAAAAAATTTTAATGCCCTGAAATGTGCTTCCAAATATACTTTCAGAAAGTCATCAAAAATTTTAATCCAAATATAAGTTTAGAAAGTTACTATTTATCAAATTTTAAAATACGTTCTCCTAGGAAATATTATTCACCTACTAGCACCTTCTTTGCATCCACTGCCTTTTTTCTAGCCCTAATCCAACCACTACATTACCTCCTATCATGTATGATATGCTGGTTTTCCAGGAGACTCTATTTGTCCTGACAATTGGGGAGGTACGCCTGAGGTACTGATATCTCTGGAAAAGCTGCTGTAGTTGACACTACTTTTAGGTGTGTATTCAGGAACTAATGTTTTAACCTGTGGTTTTATATATTTTTCTTTTTTTTTTAATTAGTTTGATTTGTATAAATTTTTTTTTTTTACAAATAGTTTATTGTCAAGTTGGTTTCCATATAACACCCAGTGCTAATCCCAACAAGTGCCCTCTTCCATGCCCATCACCCCCCTTCCCTTCTCCCCCCACACCCATCATTCCTCAGTTTGTTCTCAGCATTCAAGAGTTTGTCATGGTTTGCCTCTCCTCCTCTCCTCCACTGTTTCCTTATATATTTTTCAACTGATGATTTGCATTCTTTCCCCTCCAACTTCAAAACTCCCATTTCTTTTGTGAGTTGTTATGAATTGAATATTTGAATCCCTCCATATTCATATGTTGAGGCCTTAAACTCCAGTGTGACTGTATTCAGAGATGTGCCTCTAAGGAAGAAACTAAGGTTAAATGAGATTATAAGGGTAGGGCTTTGATTCAATAGGATAATTCTTCTTATAAAAAGAGATACTCTTGTGCTTGCTTCTTGCCCCCACTTCACAAAAAGACCATGTGAGCACACAGTAGAAAAGCAGCCCCCTACAAGCCAAGAGAAGAGGCCTCAAAATGAACCTTCACTTGCCAACACATTCTCAGCCTCCAGAACTGTGAGAAATAAATTCTGTTTAAACCACTCAGGGTATGGTGGCTTATTGTGATATGCTAGCTCGGATTCCATATGTAGAGGAATTCTAAATATTAAAATATTTCTCTTGGTTGAATTTTTGGTAGTAGGAAAAATTTAGTAATAGGAGAAATTACTGTATGTGGACACATTTGAAATCTTATTACAGATGCTTGGTTGGCTTCTTGATTGACTGTATAATGTTATAGCACCTGAATACAGCTGAATGATGTTTTTGTATCAAAATCTGGCTGATTTTTTCTTCCTCAGTGGTTCCAACTAGTTGGCACAGTTAATGCTATTGACTTGTTGAGAAACACAGATGCTTTTTCCTGGGTATTCAGAAGCAACTAACTCACTATGCTCTCTTTATTCCTTCCTTTTTTACCCCTGCTAAATCGATGATGCATGGTTGCCTTTTCATTGTTTTATGGAGGTTTATTTATTTTGTCGCCTTGCACTTTTTGTTCATTAGACAAACATAGAGCAGATGATAAACAGTCACTGGGAAAATAATGTGTTAGACCAAAATGCAACAATATGTTTCACAGAAAATGGCATGCCATAGATGCATTGCATCTAGAGTAAAACAATTTAAAGAGATCCTTTGTGTGCAGGGGGAAAGCATCTGTCTTTTAAAAAAAACATGGGAAAGATACAATTTTAGTCTGTTTTATAGGTGTTTAACATTGGAAAAAATAATAATTAAACATGCATTTGGCCAGAATCTCAATGCCTTTCTTGTACAATCACATGAGAGACTATATACTCTCTGATAGGATTGAATATACTTCAATAACTTCTTTCCTTGTCTATGTCTCAACTAAAATGGAACCTCCTTGAAGTCAAGGTTTTCATCTTAGCCTTGTTTTCTCATCATTTAGCACAGCACATGGCTCATCAAAGACTTATAAATGTTTGTCTTATTGGATTACATAAAAACATTCAATAAATCTGTTTTTATTAAGCCAAGCAATATAATTGCTTAAACACTGGAAGAGAAGAATTTTATTTCCTTACTGCTCACACACAGTTAGTAGTACACATAGATATTTTTCCACCCAATTAAACTATGCATAGATAAGATCTTACAAGGAACTGTTATTTTGAAGCAAGTTTGAAAAGAATGGAAATGATAAATTGCTGGATTAATTTTGTCTGTGAGAAGAGTTAAAGAGGAATCTTTTTGCTCTAGGAAATAGAAGAGCTAATTCAAGAATATGAAAGGGTAAATCATGGTCAACCAGGCATTTTTCTTTCCTCCTGAATGAAAAGAAGCCTGGTCAGAGGGACCACGTTAAATATAAAATACGGATATGAAAGTAAGGAATATGAAACATGAGGGTAGATTTACTGAGCAGTTAGGTGGAATATTTCTTTAAAAGTGGTATGTATCAGCACTTGGTTTTCTGAAATCATATTAGACGATCTGATGATTTTTTTCAAGATCCAATTTAGTCCCTCTAGTCAAGATTCTTCCTAAATACTTTTAGCCTTTTATTTTGAAATAGCTTTAGATTTACAGAAGTGTTGCAAAGATAGTACTCAACTTCCCCTAATGTCATCATCTTACATAACTATATTCGTGAAAATAAAGAAATTAACATTGGCACAATACTATTCACTAAATCATAGCCTTTATTCAGATTTCCCCAGCTTTTTTATTGATGGACTATTTTCTGTTCCAGGATTCAACCCAGGTTACCACATTGCATTTAGTAGTTAATGGTTCATTAAATTTCACTTTTGAGTCTTAAGATTTATGCCCTTATATCAAGTCAATTGTGTATATTGGCCATTTCCTGATGTTAATTCCCTGAACTTCTTTTGTTCATCATTTATTCACCATAATAAAGTAGATGTGTAAATCTCTCTCCAACTTGCACTTCCTCCCTGGTCCCCTTTCTCTCTGCCTTGCCTCTCTCTCTGAAGATGCCTTGCATCTGATCAGACAAGCAATCTGCCCAAAGCGGATCAGCTGAAATGTAAAATTTTCTTTCCTTTACATAACTCAGGCCCTTAAAGAAAACACATAAGCAGAAGTTGTAAATTAATCTCTTGTTAACGTTACATGTGATTTGTATTATAACATAAACAGGATGAAGATTTGAACTTTTTCCTAGAGTTTGGAACTAAGTAATAACCTTATATCCTTCCCAATGTTTACCATTTGAGTGAGACATGATTATTTTATGAAAATAATGACTTCTTTTGGATAAGTCATCAGTCAAGTGAAGGTGAAATATTTTATTCCAGCCTCTTTATCAGAGAATTTTGGAATGTATGAAGAGCTATTAGTATGTCCATGTCCACAAATGAATAAAATTATGTGCATAATATTTTGTTTATAAGTGTATTTTTTTCTATGATTGAGAGTCCATAATTCTCATCACATTATTAAAAGTACCTCATGTCTCCAAAAAGCTGAAGAACATTTTCTCTCAAGCTGGGAGTGTGGGAGAATCTATATCAACAGATAAGTTTGACTTCTGCATTTAATGCAAAGGATATTTGGATATGTAAAATAACTCCAAATGCTTTAAATTCACAAAACAAGTATGCTTTCTTCTCCACATAATAATTCATGAACTTAAAACAAATGTAATTGTTATCTAACTTTGTATTAATAAGTACTATATTTTATCCCTACGTTCTTTTTGTGGTAAATTCTTTTTTCCTTTTATTTCCAGGATCCTTTTCAGTTGGGTTATTATTCCTCCTGTCTTTGTTTGTCTCTGTTTCACAAGGATTCTTTCATCTATCACTCTTACCCCATTACTTTCCCCTGACCAGACTGCTTGCTGGGCATTGCCTGCCACCTTCTCCATTCTGGTCTCTACTCCTCTGTTGCTTAAGGGAAGTGCTCTGGCTAACAGGATGTGTAACCATAGGGACTGTCAATGCCAACAGCATACCAAAAACACAATTCTGGGCAAAAAAATTTAGCTTGACCCTTTCATGGGATCTTCTTAACAGAAAGCAGCCCGTGAAAGTCCTGGGTAGAGTTAGAAATTTATAGCATGGAACTAAATTTAAACATAAAGAAAGCAGACTCTCCTTTTTTATTTGAGAAAGCTTACTTTACCTAGTCATTGGAAGGGGAATGGAAAGAGGTTAAAGGAAAAAAGGGTGGGATATTGCTTCTTACCCATCCATTTTCAGGCAAAATGTCCTTATGCTGGTTCCCACAGGGTGTGATATCTCCCCTACACATTTCTACTCCAAACAGAAACCATGTGGTACATGAGCAATTTCATTTACTTGTGAATAATTTTAACAACTATAAAAGGTTAATGTCAAATTTTATGTATAAAAATGTAGAGTGTGACTCAATAATACTAGACTTAATATGATGATTTTTTTTTACCATAGTTCTGTCTATTGGGTAATAGCTTTGAACCAGGTACATGGTTTACCTAAATTATCTCTAAATCTAACAATAACCCTAAGAAATAAATACTATTATTATTCTCATCTTTCCAAAATGACTCTGCTGGCTGGTGGTAGAGCTGACCTTGCACTAAAGTCTGCTTGTGGTTGAAGCCCGAAGTTGC
This sequence comes from Hyaena hyaena, assembly GCF_003009895.1. Lineage (NCBI taxonomy): Eukaryota > Metazoa > Chordata > Mammalia > Carnivora > Hyaenidae > Hyaena > Hyaena hyaena. The sequence goes on from NW_024081507.1 coordinate 512,528, forward strand.
ATACCCAAAGCTATAGCGTGCTTTGATGACCAGTAGACAATAAGCTACTGTTGTTGGAAATCAGAGGCAAGAATAGGGTGGCAAGGTGAAGAAAAAGAGAAAATAGAAATGGTGAGAATAGAGAGTCATGTTCCAGATACTTACTGAAAGATTGTATTAAGATGTGTATGTTCCATTTATTAAGATGTGTATGTTCCATTTACTTAATTATATTTTCTTTCCTTAAGGGCAGTAATTTGATTCCCTTTAAGCACTTGTATATAATAAGTGCTCATTAAACACTTAAAAAGTAGGGAGGGAAAGGGGGAAGGATAAAGGACAGGTGGGCTGAAAAGGAAGTGATGAGAGAATGACAGATAGCCATGAAGAATGAAGAAAGTAAATGATGGAGGAATGTGTATATATGTGGGGAAGAGTAGACAGGTGGCAAAAGGAGACAGACAAAAAGTGAGAGAAGAAAGTGCAGGGAGAAAAGCCCAATTCATTCTTACTTCCTGGCCTGGACAACTTACTGTTTGCTTAGAGTCTGAGCTTTAGGGAATTGTCATTTTGGAATACAGTTCTTTGAAATATTAGCTAGATAATTAACCTCCAAGCAGAGCTTTTCAGTGATTATTTCATCCTTCAAATAATTTATAGTCAACAAGTATCCCTAGAGCCTCTATAACTGGCAGAGTACTGGAGGAGATAACGAAGAGTTTATAACATATCCATAGGCAGAAATAGCCCAGAAAGATGTCAGTAGTGCCATGAGAGGGCTGAGGAGGGAAAGGACCTCTAGTTAGGATGTAAAAGGATAATAAAAGATATTTTGAGTGCAGAAGTAATTAATTGTTTTCCAAATAGGTAAAACTACAAGGTTAGATTTGGCAGCAGTGGGATTGGAGAGGAAGATACTTTAAGAAGAGGGAACATCAGAGCATCTGGGTGGGTGGCTCAGTCGGTTGAGCTTCCAACTCTTGATTTCAACTCAGGTCATGATCCCAGAGATGTGTGATCCAACCCTACATCGGGCTCCATGTGAAGAGTAGGGGCCTGCTTGAGATTCTCTCTCTTTCTCCTACCACCCCCACCCCCTTAAATTTAAAAAATGGAAAGAATAAGAGGGGCGCCTGGGTGTCTCAGATGGTTAAGCATCCAACTTCAGCTCAGAGCATGATCTTGTGGTTTATGAGTTTGAGCCTCGCATCAGGCTCTGTGCTGACAGCTCAGAGCCTGGAGCCTGCTTCAGATTCTGTGTCTCCCTCTCTCTCTGCCCCTCCCCACTCATACTCTGTCGCTCTCTCTCAAAAGCACAGAAACATTAGAGAGGAGAGGGGAGGAGGGGAGGGGGAAGGGGGAGGAAGCGGGGAGGAGAATATGGCAGTGCAAAAATTTATGGAATCATTCATTTCACTGGAATGTAGCAACCTATCTCATTACTTGCCACTTCCCACTTTTCAACCGCTTCTTAATCTCCCATCTTTCTAGCAGTTCATTTTAGTCTTTTTAGTTTCTCTTACTACTTCTTTTCCTCTTCCCATCCTCTAAGTATTAATGTTTGCTACATTCTGTCCTAATGTATAAACACTTTTTATGAATGGGTTTACCTCTTGTTGGCTTCATCTATCTCTGAAGTCCTTGGTTTTATATATATATATATATATATATATATTTTTTTTTTAGCCCTGCCACTGCTATAGCGACCAATACTTGGTGAGTTTGGCCAGTTGCAGCCCTGCTGACTTCACATGGGTACAACCTGCAGTGGCTTGCTTCATGCCCACTGCGTGCCTCTTGTGTCCCAAGCTGGGGGCTTCCTTCTGGCCAATGACTCATAAGATATCACCTTTTCACCTATGCAAGGAGCAACTCAGAAGTGTAGATGTATATACTGGAGGGTAGAGAAAGTGGAAAGTCAACATCACTGGGGCAAACCTTTGACCAATGGGAAACTGGAGCCACCATTTGGGGCTGATATATCCTTCTTCTCTTTTGATTTCTCCTTCATACAATGCTGAGTTCAGGTCTCTTAAAAAGTAGTCTCATGTGATATTAAGCAGCAACCAACTGGACACAACAAATGCCTATCAGTCTGTTTTTCTTTCTTGGCTTATTTCCCTCTTTCATCTCCTGCTTCCATTGGATTGTACACCCTAACAAATTAGTAGCACAGAAGCTTCTGCCTGAGGCTTTACTTTCTGAGAACTAAGACCAAGAGATAAATATTCTTTTTTTCTTCCTCTCTCTATTCTGTTGATTCTGTTAGCAATCTCATCCAGTCCCCTGGTTTTCAATTACCATCTATGTATGCACATAGAAATCCCCAACCTACATCTCTAACTGAAATCTTTACAATAGCCAGATACAGCTACTTAAATGTTTTTTGGATATGTCTACTTGGATTTCTGACAGTTGCCTCAAACCTCTCTGAAATCAAATCAATTACCTTCCTGTATATCTGAAAGTCAATCTTCGCAAGTTTCTTTCTTTCACCCTTTGATTTAATTTATCAACAAAGCTTGCTGATTGTCTCTCCTGAATCCTCTCCAATTCATCAATTTCTCCTCATGTCTTTCCCAGATTCCTACAACATCTTCCTATAGGTCTGTAGGCCATATGTATTATCCCCCTCAAATCCCTACTCTATACATGAGCCAGACTAATTTTTCCAAAATCACAAATTTTATCTTGTTACAACCCTTCTAGAAATCCTTCTATAGCTTTGAGATAAAATCCAAACTCCTTAGTGTGGCTTCCAAGACTGGCCAGTACTGCCTACCTCATTAAACATTCTACCTCTGCATCATTATGTTGCCATATTGAATGTCCTTCAGCTCCTTAAAAGAGCTGGACTCTCATTCATTGCTGTTCCTTTAGACATGTGAACTCCTCTCCCTCCATCATTCTTCCTTTTGCCTCCCCGATTTTACTTATTCTTTCTATCTCAACATGAATGGCACTTCTTCAAGTAACTAGAGTTTGAAGTTCAGGAAATGAGGAATGTTTTAGTAGTTTTGATCTTTAAATTGAGAATTACAGTTTAGGTGGCTCATAACATAAAACTGGAATTTATCAAAACTGATTATGAAGATGAAAAGTATGATGGCTATCAGAGGAAAACCAAGCCACCTGCTGAAGGCATCTGAGGAAGGGTAAAGAGTTTGGGAGAATTTTGGGGTTGCCATTGCAGATTACCAAAGAGGTTATTCCCTGAGCTGCCAACTCAGTGACTATTATAGCAATGAGATTAAAACAAGTCTAGCTTTGATTCTTGGGGTTAATAATTCATTCTTACCACAGCCTCAGCTGTATCTACAGGGAGCTTAATGGCTACAGTTAAAATCCTGTGTTGTTCCAGTGGCACAAAACAACAAAGGTCTGGAGGTGGGTAGAGACTATTTTTATTATATACACTCAAGTACACATTGGAAAAGTTAGGTGCTTCCACATACAGGACTAATCAGAAGCCAAGTTAACGGCAATAGGTATATTTTATTGAAGACTAAATTATGGGCCACCAATCTAGGTTACCTGCATAAATAGAATTTTATGAAAATACCTCAGGTTCAACATTTGTAGGCCTGTGAATAAGTTGCATTTAGAAGATTTAGCCCCCCACCCCTACTGGCAAAACAAATAAACAAAAGGAATCTTCCTTATCACTAAAAATTAGATCAAGCACCTCTAAAAATCTGCGCCTGCCTGCACACACCAAATGGTAGTTGTCAACTATAGCAATAACACATGACAAGTGGAATTGAATGTTCAACTCCTCAATATCTTGGAGTCCCAATACTACAAAGTCCTGATATCAGTTTCACTTTTAAACCATATTTTGACTGTTTAATTAAAAAGTCATTTATGCACTTTTTAATCTATTTAAGAGATATATATTGAACAAAACAGGACATCAACTCTGCTCTGACAGAGCTTATAGTCCATTAGCAAGATAGGTATTAACTCATTGGTTCATTTTAATTACAGTGTTATTCAGTGGTATAAGGAGAATTACCCTTAGAATGAGACACAAAATTCTTTTAGTTTGTTGGCTCCAGGCTGATTAATTGAACTTTGAAACATCGTAAATTATGCTAAACTGAAGTTAAGGCTAACTCCTTTTAGATAAAACTTTTCTTAAAGCTTCTATGCGTAAGTTCCATTGAAATTTCCAATTGAAAGAATTGACTCACTTATGAGTTAAGTAAAAAATTTTTTTCTAGATTCCATGTATGAATTCTGTTGACTAAAAGAAGTGACTCACCTATGAGGAATACATGATGATACCCAGAGAGCCATTTCCCTGCCTCTTGGCTCAGGTCTCTGACAATGGATGAGCTACAGAACAGAATATGATAGGAAAGTGGTTTAGCAATTTATTCCTCATCTGAAACCTAAGAGGCAGTTTATACTCACTTAATAGACAAGCATCTTTCTAGATGGCTTTTTTGAGGTCCTATCTTGAGTCAACAATAGAATAAGGACTCAAATCACTCTGTGGCTGAAGTACTAAGCTTTTGTTATAAATTCTCTGAGGCCATCTTTCCTCTCAAAGAATATTATCTCTTATTTTCAGAATGAATAGATCAAAATATTGACTCCAAAGCACCCTCCTGATGCAAGGTGCCATAGAAATGGCACTATAATGAATCAAATGGAAAACATAAGCATTCTTATTATGCTGATCAATCACGGAACAGTGGGCCTTCAATACGGGATTGGACTTAAATGACTTTAAAGAAATAATCTGTAGTATATCTCAGTATAAAAGTGGTCAAAGAAAGCTGAGAAGGTGTGAAATAAGTTAGGAGGAAACTAATTGAAAATTTACTGCAATCTGGAGGAAAAGAAAAGTAACTCAAGCAAGACTAGCATGTGGGCTGTAGAGTTTAGCTAATAGCACTGCCAAAACTCAAAGTAGAAAACCATGTCCTTAGGGGTGACAAAAAGTGAAGAAATCATCAGAGTAGGATGGCAAAATTGGAGGAGCTCTATGGGAGGCTTCAGAGGCCACACAGAGAAAAATATCCCTTTCAAACATAGGAAACCTTCTTGGCTGAAAGAGTGAGAAATATCCCTGGCTAGAAGCTGGGGCTGAGGTCTGGAGAGAGTTGGAGGCAGGATGAGACACAAAAGAAGATCAGGCATCAGGAGGCCTGGACTTGGGAGTCCTTCAAGTCTCAGGAAGAAGTAAGTAGGAAGAAAAATTACACAATTCAAAAGTATTGAAGGAAAACTGGAGAAGGCCAAGAGAACAGAGGTTCTTGGAACTTGTTAGAGAGGATAACTTGCAGGGGGCAAGATCTTCTGGCTGGATTTTAAGTGCAGGGCTATAATTTCACCTCAAGCTTCTGGAACTTACACAAACCACTGAAGCTCTCTCTCAATGTAATAGAACCCTTTAGAAGGACTGATGCCCAGCAATTCAGTTTCCCTCTATTTATCTGCATGTAACACATTGTTTCCTGTAGTGAAGGGACCATTGAATTTTCAGACAGTGCAGAAAAATGACACTTTTCAACTGCAAATGTAATACCTTTCTTCTTTTTTCAACAACTGTCAAAAATCAATTCTACACTTGATTTCCAACAACAGATTAGATATACTCAGCAAGTGACTTTTAGGACACTATGGAGGGTATTTTCTTATTTTTGGACCAGGCATTCTTCCAGAATCTTTATTTCTTCCTTTTTTCTTCCTCCATCCACAGACCACATCTCGTTGAGACTTGTACTTCCAGCATTGCTGCACTATTTACCTCCCAGAAAGAAATATTTCTTATCTCCTTAGTGTGAAACATAATACCCTTTTCATAAGAGTTTTGAAAAAGCTTGATTTACATTTTCTTTATGACAACAATGCTAAGCACCTTTTTGTGTGCTGATTTGCTATCCATACTACTACACATCTATTATACAATGTCTAAGTTAAAAATAATAGTAACAGCGATTGTCACTATTGGCACAAATAATTTATGCATTCTAAATTCCAATCATACCCCAACATGTGTTGTTCTCTTTTCTGCAGAATTTTATGAGATGATTGTAAAATTCATATCAACAATCAAAAGCCAGGAATAATTGAAGTTATTTTGAATAAGAACAAGAATAAGAAAAACAGGGAAGATGTGATATGTCATACAAACACTCTTTAGGAGTGAAGGAATTAATACCCCAAATGTTGGGAGTGGTTCCAACAGATATTTCTTAGTTGGCCTCTGACTTTGGGTATTGCTTCATTTGGAAAGATCTAAAGGCCATGCCTCTTGTTCAGGGCAGTGTACTGATCAATGCTGGGGTATAAAGGCCAAATCCTCTGGTCCCACATTAGGATAACATTGAAGGGCTAGCCCAGCTTCAGTTCCCTGTGTAGTTTGCTGAGGCCTTTATTGGGACTGCATTACAGTTCAGCTTCCCTTTCTGTCCAATTCACCATCTTTACTTTCCTTTCCACATGTTTTAATCTCAGGAGAAATCCATAATAAGTCTCCTGAATGCTAATGTCCTTCTCAGTGTTTTCCTCCCCTGGGAATCCAAACTGTGACTGAAGACTTTCTCGTTCAGATATCAAACCCTATTTATTAGAAAGCTATGATACTTAAGATACTATGGTACTGGTTTCAGGATAAATAAATAAATACATAAAAAAGAAAAAGTGTTAAAATGGAATGTGGTATATGTGAAAAGTGACATTATATTAAGTGGGTAAAAACACATCATTTGGAATTGTTGTTCTGATAATTGTCTATTCATATAGAAAAAAGATATTAAGTCTATTGCCAAAAGAAATCCCACAAGGAACACATACCTGAAAGTAAAAAGCAAAAAAATAAAATTATTAATAAACTGTAGAATAATGTCTTTGTGACAGGGAAGGAAAGAATGTCTTAAACAAGATACAAAATTTGAAACCATAAAAAAGAGATTGATAAATTTGATAATATTTAAATTTAAAAGTTTTAGTTGTCCATCTCAAACTTAGAGATGTATAATAAACAGAGGAGTGGTACTCAGAGTATACAAAGCAACCCCACAAATTAGTAAGAGAGATAACAGGTAGAAAACTGGCAAAAGATATGAACTGGAAATTTTCAGAAGAAGAAACACAAATAGCCATAATCTTAAGAACAGATGGCCAATATGGGGCACCTGGGTGGCTCAGTCAGTTAAGCATCCAACTTCGGCTCAGGTCACGATCTCACGGTTTGTGGGTTCGAGCCCCGCATAGGGCTCTGTGCTGACAGCTAGCTCAGAGCCTGGAGGCTGCTTCAGACTCTGTGTCTCCCTTTTTCTCTGACCCTCCCCTGCTCACGCTGTCTCTCTCTCTCTCTCAGAAATAAATAAAACATTACAAAAACAAAAAAAGAACAGATGGCCAATCTCACTAATCATTAATGAAATACAAACAAGGGAAACAAAAAATAAGGAATACATATGTAATAAATATAGGGGAAGAAATGGGAAAATACAGCAACCTCTTTGATAAAGAATTTGGTAATATTTTATAAATTTTATTTCTTATTGTATCCCTCAGAAACTCGTAGGAATGTGAACATGGCGACATGAAGAATTATCTTCATGATCTGATTTCTAATAGTAAATATTTGGAAACAACCTACCTATCAATAGGGAATAGATAAATAATTGTACTGTGTGTATATATAATGGACTAGTATGCATGAGCTAAAATGAATTAAACATATTTACATGTTTCAACAAAAAACATGAAAACATAATATGAAATAAAAATTTTCATGTGGTTAGGTGCCATTTATTTATCAAACTTAAATTTATGAAATAATATTGTGTACAATTTTCGAGAAATACATGAGTGGTGAATATTTTAAAATATGTTATAGAAAGTAAATATAAGAGCTTCAGAAAAGTGGCTGCTTTGGGGAAAGAAGAGAATTAAGATGGAAGAAGTCTTCAAGTATATGTTACATTTCATTTTTTATAAAAATATTCTGGGGGCGGGGCGCCTGGGTGGCTTAGTCGGTTAAGCGTCCGACTTTCGCTTAGGTCATGATCTCGCAGTTAGTGTTCGAGCCCCGCGTCGGGCTCTGTGCTGACTGCTAGCTCAGAGCCTAGAGCCTGTTTCAGTCTGTGACTCCCTCTCTCTCTGACCCTCCCCTGCTCACGCTGTCTCTCTCTCTCTCTCTCTCCCTCCTAGAAATAAATAAAACATTTAAAAAAATATTCTGGGGGCGCCTCGGTGGCTCAGTCGGTTAAGCGTCCGACTTCCGTTCAGGTCATGATCTCAAGGTTCATGGGTTCGAGCCCCGCGTCGGGCTCTGTGCTGACAGCTAGCTCAGAGCCTGGAGACTGTTTCAGATTCTGTGTCTCCCTCTCTCTCTGATCCTCCCCTGCTCATGCTGCCTCTCTCTCTCTCTATTAAAAATAAATAAAACATTAAAAAATTAAAAAAAAATTCTGAAGTGGACATAATCTTAATATGACAAAAAGTTAATATTTATTGCTTCCGGTGGTAATATGCATTTGAGTGGTGGATATTCTGTGCATTATTTGGTACATTTGAAATATTTTATTATATACATTTTTAAAAATTTAAAGCATAATGGTATGCAGTAGAAGCCAGAAGTGAGTAGGAGATTTGGACTGATTTTGTAAGCATTTGTAACATATCCTTTGAGGAGTTTCAAAAATATGTTGAGGAACTCTTTTTTTTTCCCCTGAAGATAAAGTTCACAATACTACAAAATTCACCATTTTAATAATTTTAAAGTGTACACTTCTGGCTTTTGACATATTCATAAGATTGTGCAATCACCATCACATCTAATTCCACACATTTCCATCACCTTTTGGAGAAATCTTGTAGGCAATCAGAGGTTTTACATTGTTGTAGCAGCTTGAGGAAAATGATTGAGATCATAATATTAACTGATTTTATATGAAGTCACAGAGAGAGACCTGGGATCATTCGAACTTACATGTTTAAATTGCTGTGTTGGTAGAGATTTAGGGTCTTAGTATTTCCTACATAGATAGAAATAGCCCTTATCAACTTCCATACTAATTCCTTTTTCCAGGGGTAATTTCACCCACTATTCCACATGGTTTCCTTTTCCTCAGAGTGCTGCTAGGAATAGAGAAGAGACATGTCCTCGGCCTAAACCTATGGACATTCTCTTTTGCCTTCCCAGACTATGCTAGAAGACTTGGAAACTGTTAAGGACCAAATGCTGTGTTCCACCCAACCAAATTCATAGGATGAAATCCTAATCCCTAATGTGATGATATTTGGAGGTGGAGCCTTTGGGAGGTGATTAGGTAAGGAGGACAGAGCCCTCCCAAGAATGAGATTATTGCCCTATGAAAGAGCCTCTGGAGAATTCCTTGCTCCCTTCACCTATACCAGGACTCAGTGAGAAGATGGCTGCCTATGAACCCAGAAGTAGGCTATCACCAAACCCTTAATCTGCTGATGCCTTGATTTGGGATTTCCCAGCCTCTAGAACTATGAGAAGTAAATTTATGTTGTGTATAAACCATCCAGTCTATAGTATTCTGTTATAGCAGCCCTGAAAGACTAAGATGAGCCTTCTTCTATATCTTGCATTGCAATGTGTAATTGTTTCCACTTATAACAATTACCCTTAAGATTGTAATTATTTATGGCACAATTGGTCTATTACTTCAGAAAGCTCTGAACTGCTGGAATTCAATGATTACTTTGAATCCTCAAAACTTAGCATAATTCCATAACTCAGTAAATCTTCAAATAAATGTTTTTTGAATGAATGACTTTAATAAACTAAATTTCTGTGACTCATTCCGGATCCATGCAAGTCTAACAACAGATACTGATTGGTCCAACATCTTATTTTCAATCAACTGTTGAAGGTAGTAATAGACTTAAGATTTAGCATTAGGTAAGCAAAGCCTATGAGAACAACAAAATGATAAAGTGCCCTACCCTTCCTGCAAGGGTAGGCACAATTCTTTCTGTTTCATGAATCTTTCTCTGAAAGTTTGTTATGATGGCAAATGTCTTAGACCCAGGAGATTTGGATTCAGTGAAGAATTACCACAGCTATTTAAACTTTAGGAAAAAAAAAATCTGAGTCTTCTTTGTTCTTAGATAGAACTATGGGTTAGGTTTCTTGATCTATTCCCCTCTTATCAGTCTCTTATCCTTTCTCATAACTTTCAATGTCCATTATTAGTTGGCTTGGACATTTGGCACTTAGCATATACCACCTTTTATTATTTTTATCAGTTTATATTTGTACTCAGTGCATATATATTTTATACTTTTGCATGGCAGGCATCGTATATTATACCTATTTGTATTATATAGGTACAAAGCAGAGGGCTTTTATTTGTTGTTTTGTTCACTTTCGTAGCACCAAATTAAAATAATTACTTTAAAACTTTATAATAATATGCAGGGGTATTATTGGGCCTCATGTTCTCTGTAATAAATGAATCCATTTGTGTGGATTCAAGAGATAATTTTAATGTTTATTAGCAAGTTCTAATTTTTCTCCCAAAAAGGATTTTCTGAGTAAAACATAGACATATTTTTCAAAAGCTTTCCTTTATTGATACTTATTTGCTCAGTTGTCAAAATTGTTGACCTTTCCATCAGACAAATGAAAATACCACTAATTGTTCTAACAGTAGAACCTCTTTGTTTCCAAATACTGCTCTACATTGCAACTAGATTCCCCTGACTTCTTCTGGCTTTTAACAATTGGCATATCAAGAACTTCCATTTGAAAAACTCACCACCAGTGTTCCAAGACTTTAGCCTCATAGAACAAACATGCATGTTACCTTCAGCCTTTGAAAAACTCCCAGGTTGATCTCTGCTTCAGCTGTCCAGAAACAGGCTCCCACATAATTTTGTTAGGAGGGCTTTGAGCTGTGAAGATTTTGTTGTATATTTTTAGGATCATACTTATGTGTAAAAATAGATGTGTGTGAAAACAGATATAAGGATGAGGTTTATAAGAAATATAATATTTAACGTTCAACTGTATCATTAAGCAGGGATTTAAATTTTTTTAAGTTTTTTATTTATTTTGAGAGTGATAGAAAGAGAACAAGAGGGGAGGGGCAGAAAGAAAGGGAGAGAGAGTGAACTCAAAGCAGGTTCTATTGTCAGCACAGAGCTTGACATGGGGCTTGAACCCATGAACCACGAGCTGAGCTGAAACCAAGAGTCAGACACTTAACTGACTAAGCCAGGCACCCCAAGCAGAGACTTTTTTTAAGTATAAAAAGTCCAATTTTAATCAAGGGATTTGATTTGGTGGTTGATTTCTGCAATTAGCTCTCTCTCACAATCTTACATTAGATGTCATTTCACATTTTTTTTTGTTGATTTTTAACAAAAGTGGAGTAAGTACTATGAATTCCTTAGAATTCTTTTATTGTCTCATAATTTCATTCTTAATTCCAAGGAACATACAAAACAAGGCCAAGATTTTTTTATATGATTTCTATAAGACTGAGAGCAGATTAGTGTAGTGATTAGAAGTCCGGCATGCAATCAGATGGACTGTACTTAAAATCTTGGCTATGTCATTTTCTAGCCAGAAGTCCCTAGACAAATTATTCTCTTAAGACTCAATTTTCTTATCTGTGAAGTGGAAATAAGAGTGTATTGTATAAGTTTTCTGTGAGTACAAGTAAGGTAATGCATAAGAGAAGCAGTAAACATATAACCTAGCACACTGTAAGTGTTCACTTAATATTAACAATAATCTGAAAGTTTGCACGATAGATAAGTTTTGCTCATGGAGACGGTCTGAGGAATGATCAGGGCTGAGTGACCTGCAGTAGAGTATAATGTGAATCTGATCAAGGAATTTAGGATTCAAAATTCAACTTCACCTGAAAGAGCTTGGGCAACTCACTCAATCCTCACTTATCCTCAATATTGTTTAAGAAATACCCTGTGTTGTATTATCTCTGCCTCCTTTTTCCACATTTTCTCTCTTGCTATGTACTTACACCCCCCCATCACAAACTTTCCTTAGAAAATAATCTGTTAGTACTTGTTGCCACCCTAATTAATAAGATCCTTCTCTCCACAGAAATTTATTTTTCTGCATGATAATTCATTGGGTACTCATAAGCTATATATCTACTAAAGGAACTTCATGTATCAGGAAATGAAATTGGGAAAGGGTTTTGAAGCTGGTGGAGATTTCCAATGGGTCTGAAGTACTTTTCTCTGGATATTCTTATCTGGCTTTGTATAAAGTTGGGTAGGCAAAAGCAGAACAAAACAAAAACAAAAATGAACAAACAAAATCTCACACTACCCTTTTCTTCTGGGTTGCTTGACAAACAGGGTGAGTTTCTAAATCAGCTGAAAACATTTCTGTTCCTTTGGCAAAATATTCCATTTCATAGCTAGGTTCAATCTGGCAATAAGCAGTAAAGGATGAAAATCTTTTAACTTTTCTTTCCAGGTGAGCTCTGTCATCCTGTGTCTATACATATGCTTTGTCGCAGTATATTCATATATACAAAAAAAGCATTTGGCTGTCTAAGTCTATGGAGACATTCTGGAATGACTATGCTCAGAGCTGGGGACCTGGTCCCAATCTGAGTTCTATAGCTGATTGGAAGCCTCAGTTCCCATATCTATAAAATGAAAAGAATGGACTAGATTCTGAATTGCAAAAAGGATTTATTTTACAGTCCTACTTGAGTGATTGATTGGTAGTGACTTCCTGGGGTACTGACTTGAGACAGCTGAGATGAATCTTCATGCAGTGGGACAGTATTTTGTGATAAATTAGCCACAAGCCTGGGATAGGGACAGTGGCCCTCATGCCAGAATCTTGCCATCTTTGGGCCACAAAGTCACTAAGGTCTTCTCAGTTGTTACATTACATCAGGCTATGATTAATTATTTACTTGTTGAATATGTGAAATATCTGCCTTTCAAGTAGGTCACTCACCTTCTGTCACCTATTAGAAGGATGTTTACATGCACTGAATGTATTATTGCTCATTCCTTTCTTAAAGAATTTTAAGTATTATAAATAATGTTTAAAAGTTAAAAAGAGGATTCATGAAAGGGAAGGGGAAATTAGAGTAAAATATAAAAGAGATAGTGAACCCAAGACCCAACTATGAAATTTGAGGTTTGATTTTAATCTCCCTAATGTTATTCTCTAATACTCTATTTTCACTTTCTATTCCATGCCCATAGAGTATGGCAAAATAAAAAGGAATCACATTGGCCTGGTAGTAATATTTGAAATCTGGACTTTTTTCAAATTTACTCATGAAAATATCTGGGAAAATCTTGAAATTTGTTGAGGATTCTGTATGATGGGGGAAATGCTTTTGCTGGTTTACTGAGTCAGACTTAAGCAGAGCAATCAGATTGATTGTTCTATTTAAAATTCATCACCAGTAATGATCACTTGCGTCATCCTGCAATGATGAGACTTGGTCTCATATGAAGGAATTCAAAACCTCATTACCATCTACAGTGCCCTTTGATGGAAGTTACTCAATGCATAGTAAATGGATCAGCATAGACAAGTGGTGGAAAATAGTCACATGCTCTAAAACTATACAGAGCTTTATGACTGGAATGACATTTTACTTGTTATATTTTGCATTGAGAATACTAGAAGAAAATAATGATATTAATGTGCTTATAAATAGTATATACTTGGTTCTCCTTAGGTATTAAGTTATATAATAATCAGGGTATACATGTGCAAAAACTATCTCTGGATGGGGAAAGAAATACCTAAAAAGATAAGAGACAACAGCTCTCAGATCCCTTATGGGGCCAGGTCTACTGGGCTCAATTAGGATATGGGACTAGACTAATCCCCTACCAGAGAAGTAAACCTCATAATTCATGAACCATTGGGTAGAGTACTCAGAAGAGTCTTGCCTCAGTAGTGAAGAATTAGACCTAGACAAAACACTGTTCAGGTCTTGCCTAGTAAATCTTAAAAGCAATGGCAGAAAGAATAAAAATGTTTCCAAATATATTAACTGTGTCCAAGAACAAAACCTAAGAATAGTTATAAAAATACAAAAATATCCAGCAGTCAACAAGGTAAAACACACAATATCTTATATCTAGTCAAAAATTGCCAGGCAGGAAGGTTGGAAAATATCACCCATAATGAGGAGAAAAATCAATCAGACAAAACTGATCAGAACTGACAGACATTAAAATTAGCTGACAAAAACATTGGAAAATTATTATACTGTATTTTTATGTTCAAAATGTTCAAGGTAAAAATTAAACATGCTAAATATAAAGATAAAGATGTAAAAAAAGATAGACCCATATAAACTTCCAGAGGCAAAACCCAGAAAGTAAATCCTGGAAGTTAACTTACATGAAAAAGATATTAATGGGATTAAGGACACAAGAAACATTGTCAAAGTTAGTGAACTTGAAAACAGCAATTGATACTATACAAAATGAAACACAGAGACTTCTGGGAAGACGGTAGAGGAGAAGGATCCTAAGTCCATGGGATATCTAGTTGTATCCCATGGACACAACTAGGTAACACACACTGCTGCAAATAGCCCAGAAAATGACCTGAAGACAAGCAGAACAAACTCTACAACTAAATGTATAGAAGAGGCCACATTGAAGAGGGTAGGAAGGGAATAGATGTGATGGTGAGCTAAACCCTATGGCTCTGGCCACTGAAGGGAGGGAGTTGTGAATGTGGAAGGGTGAAGAGAAAGAGATTTCATATGGGGGATCCTTCAGAGGGAAAATGAATCCCTGTAACATTTGGCTTTGAAAAACAGAGTGGGTGAATTTCATGTGTTCTTATAACCAGTAACTCTGTAACTTTAAAAATCAGGAGGCTTGGTTCTGGGAGAGTCAGGAGGGCTATAGGAAACTGAGTTCCCACTCTTAAAGGGACAGGCACAACAGTCTGAGGAGATACAGCATAGAAGCAATAGTTTGGAAAATGCCTGGGGCATACAAGAGGAGAGTTATTTACTAATCTCAGAGTTTGCTGAAGACTTCTCCAGAAACAAAGGAGAATCAACACAGAACAATTTGTGGGAACCAGCACAGGTGCTGCCATTCACTACCTAACTTGTTTACACTATGATCTGTCCCCTTCAACTGGACATTCCTCAGTCACAGTGCTACAAGTCCCTTCCCCCAGAAGACCAGCCCAAACCTTGCCAAACCTTGCCAACACCTTATCTGCTTTGTGGGGCTTCAGTCCCAGTGGCAGTGGCAGCTGGTCACTTTCTGCAGAAAACTCTTGTTAAAACTGCATGCCCACCCACACTTTGCAGAGTGGGCTAAGCCAACAATGGTCTCTGTGACAGCTGCACATCTCCTGTAGAAGAGGACCAGCACCACCTTGTTAAAAGTATGTCCCACCCACTATTTTCAGGAGCAAGAGACTAATACAGGAAAACAGAAACAGAGGCCTAGAGAAAACGAAAAGACATAGGGATATGTCCCAAATGAAAAAAACAGGACAAAACCACAGAAAAAGACCTAAGCAAAATGGAGATAAGTAATATGCATGATAGAGAATTTAAGGTAATGATCATGAAGATGCTCATTAGACTTGAGGAAACAGTGAGCATATCAGCGAGACCCGTAACACAGAGATAAAAAATTACTAATCAGAGGTGAAGAACACAGTCCATGTTGGGGCGCCTGGGTGGCTCAGTCGGTTAAGCGTCTGACTTCGGCTCAGGTCATGAACTCATGGTTCATGGGTTCGAGCTCTGCATCAGGCTCTGTGCTGACAGCTCACTCGGAGACTGGAGCCTGTTTCAGATTCTGTATTTCCCTCTCTCTCTGACTCTCCCCAGCTCACGCTGTCTCCCTCTCTCTCTCAGAAATAAATAAAATATTTTAAAAAAATAAAATAAAAAAAGAACACAATACATGAAATTTAAAAATACACTAGATGGAATAAATGGCAGGGTAGAAGAAGCAGAAGAAATCAGTGACCTAGAAGACAGAGTAATGAAAAGTAATCAGCCTGAGCAGATAAGGGAAAAAGAATTATGCAAAATGAGAATGAAATTAGAGAACTCAGTGACTCCATCAAGTGAAATAGCATTAGTATTATAGTATTCCAGGAGAAAAAAAAAGAGAGAAAAAGAGGCAGAAATCTTATGTGAGGAAATAATAGCTGAAATCTGAGGGAAGGGAAAAGATACCCAGACACAGGACATACAGAAATCCCCCAACAAAATCAACTAAAGGAGGTTCACATCAAGACACATAGTAATTAAAATGGCAAAAATCTATGATAAAGAGACAATTTTGAAAGCAGCAAGAGAAAACAATTGCATTCAAGTAAAAACCCATAAGGCTAGCTTCAGATTTCTCAACAGAAAATTTGTAAGCCAGAAAGGAATAGCATTATCATTCAAACTGCTGAAAGGGAAAGTTCTGCAGCCAAGAATATTGTACCCAGCAATGCTATCATTTAGAATAGAAGGAGAGATAAAGAATTTCCCAGATAAACAAATGTTAAAAGCATTCATGACCACTAAACTTATCCTACAAGAAATGTTAAAGGGGGCTCCATGAGTGGAAAGATAATACCATAATAAGAGTAAGAAAAATAGAAAGCACAAAAGTAATAAAAATAAGTTCATCTGTAAAAATTTAGTCACAGAATTCACAAAATAAAGGGATGTAAAGTATGATGCCATATACTTAAGCAGGGAGGAGAATAAAGAATGTGTTCAAACTTAAGTGGCTGTCAACTTATTATAAACTGCTATATGCAGAAGATGTCATATACAAACCTTGTGGTAAACCAAAAATCAAAAACCACTAATAGATATGCAAAAAATAAAGAGAAATGAATCTAAGTATATAACTAAAAAAGCCAATTTATGGAGAAGAGAAAACAAACACAAAACAAATAACAAAATTGTAATTATACATGCTTAGCAATATTACTTTAAATGGAAATCATCTAAATGTTCCAATCAAAAGATACAAGGTGATAGAATAGATTAACAAAACAAAAACAAAACAGGACCCATGTATATGCCACCTACAGGAGATTCACTTCAGACCTTAAGACACTTGCAGATTGGAAGTGAGGGGGAGGAGAGAAGCATTTATTATGCAAATAGATGTCAAAAAAAGTTGGGATAGCAATAATTATAGCAAAAAACAAAGACTGTAACAAGAGACAAAGTAGGACACTATGTAATCATTAAGGGGACAATCCAGCAAGAAGACATACCAACTGTAAGTATTTATGCACCTAACATGAAAGCACCCAAATATAAAAACAAACATAATAATAATAACAAACATAAAGGAACTACTCAGCAATAATAAAATAATAGTAGGACACTTTAGGGGCGCCTGGGTGGCTTACTCGGTTAAGCGTCCGACTTTCGCTTAGGTCATGATCTCGCAGTTCGTGGGTTCGAGTCCCGCGTCGGGCTCTGTGCTGACTGCCAGAGCCTGGAGCCTGTTTCAGAGTCTGTGTCTCCCTCTCTCTCTGACCCTCCCCTGCTCACGCTGTCTCTCTCTCTCTCTCCTAGAAATAAATAAAAAAATAAAAAATAAAAATAAATAAATAAAAATAGTAGGACACTTTAACACCACACTTACATCAACAGATAAATTACCTAAACAGAAAATCAACAAGGAAACAGTGGTTTGAATGACACATTGAATCAGATGGATTTAATAGGTATATTCAGAACACTCCATCTAAAACAGAGAATACACAACTTTTCAAGTGCACATGGAACATTCTCTAGAATAGATCAAATATTAGGTCACAAAACATGTTTTAACAATGAAAAAAAATGAAGTTATACCATGTATTTTTTCTGACTGCCATGCAATGAAACCGAAAGTCAACCAAAGAAAACACATGGAAAGAACACAAATATGTGGAGGTTAAATAATGTGCCACTAAACAATGAATGGGTCAACCAAGTAATGAGTGGGGAAGTCAAAAAATACATGGAGACAAGCTAAAATGAAAACACAATGGTTCAAAATCTCTGAGATGCAACAAAAACAGTTTTTAGTTTATAGCAGTAGAGGCCTACCTCAAGAAGCAAGAAAAATCTCATATAACAAACTAATCTTACACCCTAAAGCAGCTAGAAAAAGAACTCAAATCCACCAGAAGGTAGGAAATAATAAAGTTAGAGCAGGAACAGATGATAAAGAAATTTAAAAAAAACAATGGAATGGGTCAATGAAAGTGGGAGCTGACTTTTTGAAATGATCAACAAACCTCTAGGCAGACTCATGACAGAGAGAGAGAGAAAGAGAGAAAGAGAAAGAGAGAGAGGTGGGGGGTACACTCCAATAAACAAAATCAGAAATGAAAGAAGAGAAATAACAACTAACACAAAGGATTGTAACATAATATGAAAATTTATATGCCAACAAACTGGACAATGTAGAAGAAATTGACTAATTCCTAGAAACATTAAATTACAAAAATTGAAACAGGAGGAAATAAAAAATTTGAATACACTAATTACCAGCAATGAAATTCAATCAATAATCAAAAAATATTCCCAAAAATCAAAAGTCCAGGACCAGACAGCTTCACAGGCAAATTCTACCAAATATTTAAAGAAGACTTAACACTATTTTTCTCAAACTATTCTAAAAAATAGAAAAGGAAGGAAAACATACAAATTCATTCTATAAGGCCAAAATCACATAAAGACACCACATAAAAAGAGATACCAAAACCACATAAAGACACCACAAAAAAAGAGAACTACAGGTCATTATCTCTGATTAACATCAATCCAAAAATCCTAAACAAAATACTAGCAAATCGAATCCAACAGTTCATTAAAAATATCATTTACCACTATCAAAGTGAGATTTATTCCCAGCATGCAAGAGTGGTTCAACATTCCCAAATCAATCAACGTAATACATCACATCAATATTGGAAAGGATAAAAACTCTATGATTAGTTCAATAGATGCAGAAAAAGCATTTGATAATATCAAGTACAACACCCATTCATGATAAAAGCCCTCAGGGCTTTCTATGAAAATCCCATGGTGAACATCATACTCAATGAGAAATACTTGAGTTTTTTCCTTTAAGATCAGGAATAAGGCAAGGATTTCCACTCTCACCACTTTTATTCAACATAGTACTGGAAGTTCTAGCCACAGCAATCAGACAAGAGTAAGGAATAAGAGGCATCCAAATTTAAGGAAGGTTAAGGTTAAGGAAAAAGTAAAATTTTCGCTATTTGCAGATGACATGACATTATATATAGAAACTCAAAACATTACACCAAAAAACTACTAGAACTAATTCAGTAAGGTCACAAGATACAAAATCAAAATGTACAGAGAGCTGTTGCATTTCTATACATTAATAATGTAGCAGCAGAAAGATAAATTAAGAAGACAACTCAATTTACAATTGCACAAATGTATATGTGCGCACGCGTGCACGCACACACACACGCACACACACACACAAATACCTAGGAATAAACTTAAACAAAGAGATGAAAGACCAGTACTCTGAAAACTATAAAATACTGACGAAAGAAATTGAAGGCAACACAAAGAAATGGAAAGACATTCCATGCTCATGGATTGAAAGAATAAATATTGTTAAAATGTCCTCACTACCCTAAGCAATCTACACATATAATGCAATCCCTATCAAAACACCAACAGCATTTCTCAGAGAAATAAAACAATGCTAAAATATGTATGGAACTACAAAAGACCTAAGAGCCAAAACAATCTTGAAAAAGGAAAACAAACTGGACTTTAAGTTATATTACAAAGCTGTAGTAATCAAAACAATATGGAAATGGCAGAAAAATAGACACATTGTTAGAAGAGAAAGAAAGTCCAACAATAAGCCCACAATTACATGGTCAATGAACCTTCAGTAAAGGAAGAAATAATATCCAATGGAAAAAAGATAATTTGTTCAACAAATCATTCTGGGAGAACTGGTCAGCTATGTGTGAGAGAAGAAATCTGGATCACTTTCTTACATCAAACACGAAAATAAACTCAAAGTGGATTAAGGACCCAAATGTGAGACCTGAAACCAAAAAAACCTAGAAGAGAGCACAGGCAATCATTTCTCTGACATTGGCCATAACATCTTTCTAGATATGTCATCTGAGGTGAGGGAAACAAAATCAAAAATAAACTATTGGGACTACATTAAAACAAAAAGCTTCTGCATAGCAAAGGAAACAAATACCCGAATGAAAAGACAACGTATGGAATGGGAAAAAGATATTAGCAAATGACATATCAGATAAAGGGTTAGTACCCAAAATATATAAAGAACTCAACACCCCAAAAAGCAAATAAACCAATTAAAAGTGAGCAGAAGACTAAGTAGACATTTTCCAAGAGGATATCCAGATGGCCAAAGACACATAAAAAAGATGCTCAAAATCACTCATCATCACAGAAATGCAAATCAAAACCACAATGAGGTATCAATTCATACCTGTAAAATCAAAAACTCAAGAACAATTGTTGATGAGGATATGGAGAAAAAAGAACCCTCTTGTATTATTGGTGGGAATGCAAACTGGTGCAGACACTATGGAAGGCAGTATGGAGGTTCCCCAAAAAATTAAAAGTAGAACTACCCTATGATCCACTACTAGGTATTTATCCAAAGAATACAAAAACACTAATTCAAAGGGATACATGCACCCTTATGCTTACTGTAGCATTATTTACAATAACCAAATTATATATGTAATGGAATACTAATCAGCCATGTAAAAGAATAAATCTTGCCATTTGCAACAACATGGATGGATCTAGAAATATAATTCAAAGTGAAATAAGCCAGGCAGAGAAAGACAAATACTATATGATTTCATTCATATCTGGAAGTTAAGAAACAAACAAAGGGGAAAAAAGAGACAAACTAAAAAACAAACTCTTAACAATAAAGAACAAATAAATGGTTAATAGAGGAGAGGGGTTGAGGGGATGGTGAAATAGGTGAAGAAGATTAAAAGTACACTTATCTTGGGGCGCCTGGGTGGCTTAGTCGGTTAAGCGTCCGACTTTCGCTTAGGTCATGATCTCGCGGTTCGTGGGTTCGAGCCCCGCGTCGGGCCCTGTGCTGACTGCCAGCTCGGAGCCTGGAGCCTGTTTCAGTCTGTGACTCCCTCTCTCTCTGACCCTCCCCTGCTCACACTGTCTCTCTCTCTCTCCTAGAAATAAAAAAAAAAAAAAAAACATTAAAAAAAAATAAAAATAAATAAATAAATAAAAGTACACTTATCTTGATGTGCACCAAGTAATGTATGGAATTGTTGAGTCACTATATTGTACACCTTAAGTGATTAGAACACTGTATGTTACATACACTGGAATTGAAAGAAGAGAAAAACAAAAAGAGAAAATTATATAGAAAAATATTAAAAAATAAAAGTTGATAAACTGTTGTACAACTTCAAGTGACTTGATGTATATGTGATTGGAGTTCTTTAAGAAAGGTGGGAATCAGAAAAAGATAGTTGAAGTAATGAGGCTAAAAATTTTCAAATTTATGAAAACTAAACTTTCATAAACCTCAAGAACAAGAAATATACAGAATACTACATTAAGGTATACCATAACCACATTGCTCCAAACTAGGGATGATAAAAAAAAATTGTAAACAGCCAGAGAAAAATGTTAAATTACATAGAGAGGAACAAAGATAAGGAAAAGAGCAGATTTCTTATCAAAAACAATGCAAATGGAAACTCTTCAACATTTTTTTAATTAATAAAGGCCAAAAACCTTTGGCCATCTAGAATTCTACACCAGTGAAAATATCTTTCCAAAAAAAAAAAAAAAATGACATAAAGGGTTTTTGTGACATTAAAACCTGAAAGAATGTAAATGTATTTAGCAGTAGTCTTATATTACAAGAAGTGTTTTAAGAATTTTTTCAGGAAGAACAGCCGGGTGGCTCAGTCAGTTAGGCGTCCGACTTCAGTTCAGGCCATGACCTCATGGTTCCTGGGTTTGAGCTCTGCATTGGGCTCTGTGCTTGACAGCTCAGAGCCTGGAGTCTGCTTCAGATTCTGTGTTTCCTTCTCCCTTGGCCTCTCCCCTGTGCTTTCTCTCTCTCTTTCTCTCACTCTCTCTCTCTCAAAAATAAGTAAACATTAAAAAAAATTGTTTTAAAGATTTTTTCCAGGTAAAAGGAAAATGATACTAGTTGGAAATTTGAACCCACACAAAGACAGTAAAGATTGGTTTTTATTATTTAAATATCTTTATTTTTTAGTGTTCATTTCTTTTTCAGAGAGAGAGACTGAAGGAGGGTGTGCAAAGAGAGGGAGACAGAGGATCCAAAGCCAGCTGGAACTGACAGCAGACAGTCCCATGCAAGGCTCAAAATAAGGAACCACAAGATCATAACCTGAGCCTCAACCAACTGAGGCACTCAGATCTCCCCTTTATTATTTAAATATCTTTAAAAGATAATTGTGTAAGTAAAAATAATAACAATCAGCTGTGGGGTTTATAGGTAGAAGTAAATAGTATGACAGTAATAGCACAAAGATCGAGAGGGTAAAAATGGAAGTAAGCTGTTATAAATTCCTTAACAATATCACTTGAAATGACATGTTACACTTGAAGGTAGACTGTGATAAGTTAAAGATGTATACTTTAAATCTTAAAATAACATAATAGAAAGCAGAAAGGGGGGGAATAAAGATCATAAAAGGCAAGAAGAAATCAAATAGGAGGTTGATTTAAATCTTTCCATATTAGTAACCATATAATGTGTAAATAATCTAAGTAACCAAATGAAAAGGCAAAGACTAACTCTCATATAAAATAAAAACTTAAAGACCAAGTATATGATGCCTTCAAAAACTGAATTCAAATATAAAGGCAGAAATAAGGGACAAATAAAAGTATTCAAAAAGATATTCCATGCTAACATTATAATATGCCATGCTAGCATTATCATTTCATAATGATAAGGGATCACACATTACTGGTGGAAATGTTAAATGGAATAACCTCTTTTTGGAAAACAGTTGGGAAGTTCTTTATAAAGTTAAACATACACTTGTCATATGACCCAGCCATTTTACTCCTTGATATTTATTTACCCAAGAGAAATAAAAGCATATGTGTCCATATAAAGAATTGTATACAGATGTCCATAACAACTGCATTTGTAACATCTTCAGATTGAAATCAACTCAAATGTCCATCAATGAGTGAATGGGTAAACAAAATATATCCATACAATGGACTACTATTTAACAACAAAAGGAATGAACTGGAGCACTTGGCTGGCTCATTTGGTAGAGCATGCAACTCTTGATTTGGAGGTTGTAAATTTGAGTCCCACACTGAGCGTAGAGATTACTTAAAAATAAAATCTTAAAGGAATAAAAGGAAATAATTCTTCAAAGTTTTTTTTAATTTATTTACTCTTTGAGAGAGAGAGACAGAGACAGAGACATGGAGGTGAATAGGGAGGGGCAGAGAGAGAGGGAGACACAGAATCCAAAGCAGGCTCCAGACTCAGCTATCAGCACAGACCCTGACATGGGGCTCGAACCCAACAACCATGAGATCATGACCTGAGCCAAGACTGGACGCCCACCCTACTGAGCCACTCAGGCACCCCAGGAATGAATTATCAATGCATGCAACAATGTGGATGAATCTCAGTATAATGGCTCAGCTTGAAAGAAACTTGACTAAACAGAATACATACTACATAATTCTATTTATATAAAATCTTAGGAAATGCAAATAATGTATAATGACAGAAAGCAGATCATTGGTTGCCAGAAAAATGAATAGAGGGAGTGTCATGGGCAGAAGTAGAAGGAAGAGATGACAAAGGGGCACAAGGTGCCTTTTGAGAGTGCTGTTCATACTCAATATCTTTATTGTGGTGATGAATTCATACTGAACATGTGGCATATGTCAAGTCAAAACTTATAAGATGGCACACTTTAAAAATGTGCAGTTTACTGTATCTCAATAAAGCTGTTCAAAAGTAAGTGGAATTCGATGTATACACAGAAGATATCACCTGAGGGTGATCAGAATGCAAATGTTTACCACTTTCTTCTCTCCACTTTACACCTTAAACACTAGCATTTTATTTTATCAGCAAAATAACTAACTTGATAACTGACTCAGAAAAAGGCAAATGCTGACTAGGGACCTTAATTATATTAACTGAATATATTATCCAAAGCTAATGGCTGTCATGTTGCCTTTAAGTATCTTTCTGTACAATTGTAATTTTCATCAGTTTAAACAAACTTATACTAACCTCACTTAAAATCTTTTAATTCACCAAAGAAAAATTTCAGACTCTCCTGTGGCACAATTGTAAATGTAGACACAGACAGCCTCATTCTTTTACAGAAAAAGAGATTGAGGGTCAGAGGAAAGGAGTGACCAGCTTGAAGTCACACAAATAACTGAGACCGAAACTTGTGTCTCCTGACTCTCTAGGTAGGAGTTCAGTATTTCAGAACTCAGGGGAGTTTAATATAAAGCCCATTCAATACATATTTGTTAAACTCACACTGAATATCCCAGATAGAACCAGTGACTTTATATTCTCTGATTTTAAAATACACAGACTTATCATAAAAGAAAAACATTTTGATGCCAATATGTATATCTCTCACCTTCCTCCATTCACAAGTTTCTGTTTTGGAAAGGGTAAGGAAACTATCCTCACCTTTTCATCCTGTCATTTATGCTCTGTTATATTTAGCGCTTGGCCCATTTATTAGGATCTATGGGGAAAAAAGGGGGCCAATACAAACTCTCCCATTTTCCCCTTTCCTATGTTTTCTTAATTTTGTACTGTACTTAATTTTTGTCTACATTTTTATCTTTTTATTAACTTTCTGGGAACAATCTTTCCAAGGATTCTGGGACCTTCATTCAGTCTTTTAAAATTCTAAGCTATTCAAGGCAGAAACTATGCATAAAGACTGACAAAAGAAAGAGAAAGGGAAAAAGGACAACACACATCCATCCATCCATGAGAGTGGGCGGAGGAGCAGAAATCTATGCATATATATCAGTGAAAATTAGTATCAGTCATTAAGAAACAGATGTAGCACAACCATGGTTCTTGGCATGAATGCACACACATAAAATTTTCTCAGTTCTTGTTTTTTTCTAATCCACTATCTTTTTGTATGACTACTTCACAAACTTAGTCTAAGGAGAAAAAGCTTATCTTTGCGGCCCAATTTGAGTCTAAAATTTAATCTTCTGGGAAGCATGGATGGCTCAGTCAGTTAAGCCTCTGACTTCAGCTCATGATCTCACAGCTCGTGACTTTGAGCCCCACTTTGGGCTCTGTGCTGACAGCTCAGAGCCTGGAGCCTGCTTCGGATTCTGTGTCCCTGTCCCTCTCTGTCACCCCACCCCCACCCCTGGCTCATGCTCTGTCTTTCTCTCTCTCTGTCTCTCTCTCAAAAATAAGTAAACATTAAAAACATTTTTAATATAATTAAAAAATAAATAAAATTTAATCTTCTGACATTTTCTGCATATAAAGTTTTGAGAAATTCTGACCATACATATCCATAGGGATTGAGAAATAGTAGGTGATAAAATAAGGCCAATCTTCAAAGGAATTTAATTGTAGGATAACACATTGTATCCTACAAAACAATTGGAGCATAATTACGATTATGGCATACAGTGATTCTCAGATCTTGGGGTACATAAAAGTCATAGGTATTCTCTGGCACTTCTAGAAATTCTGATTTAGTAGGTCAGGAGTGGAGGCACCACAATTTGCACTTTTTAAAAAGTTTTACAAGTGATTTTGCTGCAAGCAAATTTGTATTGATAAAAATTGCTCAACCTCTCTTTTCCTGTTGCCAGTAAAACTTTGTTTAAAAGTTCAGTTCCCCAACTCACTAGACAGAAGTCCTTGGGGAAGTAACATTGTCACTATGTATCTCAACTGTAAAATAAGAATAATGCAGGTTTTTGTGAGGCTTAATGAAATAATGTATGTACATTTCTTGGTACATAGTAGATGCTTAAATAATGTTAGTTTCTTTCCCCAACCACATACCATTTTCTTTCTTAATCTGAGCCTAAACTACAGTGTGTCTCTCCCTTAATTCTTAACCTGTGTGTAAACAACTCCAATATTCAAGATCATAAAAACTCACATATCTTAACTCAAATGACCAGTTGCCAATCTCAGAAATATTTTTGATGCGTTTGAATGACTAAGGCATGACAGAATATTGACGCATGCATATAATTAGTCATGCTATAAAAGCCAGCTGATACAAGATTTTGAAACTTATTCAAGTAAAAAAAAGCGTAATCATTAACCCAAACTTACCCACCTGCATTGGGTGCTGTTTTTCAATCTCATAAAAACTACTTTAAAAATAAAAGGAAAGTATTAAGCATTTCTACTTATAGGCAAGAATTCAAAGTAAATCCTTATCCATTTTTTCAACTTGTATTCTGGTTCCTCAACCTCTTGTATTTGCATTCATCCAAACACTTTAGATCCAGCAGGATGCTCTGAAACATCCAGGATTTAAGCATAGGCCCTATGTACATCCAGGCAACCCAGAAGACAGTGAGAATTGCATTTGGCCCAATAGCCAATAATGGTTAACCAGAAGCTAAGCATCCCAATGTTTCCTCTGAAGTTTATAAAACTCTTTTTCCTTATTTATCTGGACTGGATTAAGGCCAACAGAAGTTATTAACAACATTTGACCAAAGCCCTTCTAGACAGAACTTCAGTCCTAAGGCTCTTCTTCCAGTCTACCAAACCCACCTAAATCTTTCTAATCCATAATATCTTACAAAGCTAACCCCTCTTTAGAATTACTCCTCAAAACACTGGGGGAAGGATGCCAAGCTTGTACTTTGGCTAGAGAGAGTTAGAAATGTAAATTACATTTTTAAATATTTAATTTTTCATGAAAACCATATAGGTACAAAGTTTTAAAAGTCAAATTGTGTTATGTAGCTTATACTAAAAAAGACAACTGCTCCACCATGACCAACAATATTAACCTTGCTCTCCAAAGGCAACTATTTACAAATATCTGTTTCTTCTGGTATTTACTTCCATGTTTTAAAGATTAACTGTATTTCACTATGTAAATATAATTCACTACTGGGCCAAGTCATGCATGTAATTTGACTTCCTTCCCTGAACACGATTTTTATTTTTCCTAGAGTTATTCATTGCATCTTTTTAAAGAATTCTCTTGGTTTTCTCTGTAATTTACACTTAAATCTTTCTACATCCTCTGGCAGCCAACATTTCACAATTGCTCACAAATATAACCTGTCATATAATGTCTCATTTCCATTGTTTTTTATAGAGACTTTTCTCCTGGCATCAGTTTGGGCCTTCTATTTCAGTTTGAACTGGTTCCCTAGAGGGGAAACTGCACAGCCCTTTTCTTTTGCCATTCCTCTCTGTTGGATCCTATAACAAATGGCTTCTTTTTTTCCCTTACTTTTTTTCTTTTGGTGGAAGAGCTAACTCATTTTTAATGGTCATATTTTAAGATCAATTCTATTTCTTAACTGGGCTATTTGATTTTTGGGTGTTGAGATTGATATGTTCTTTACAGATTTTGGATACTCACCCTTTATCAAACATATCATTTCCAAATATCTTCTCCCATTTCATAGGCTGACTTTTAGTTTTGTTGATTGTTTCCTTTGCAGAAGTTTTTATCTTGATGAAGTCCCAATAGTTTATTTTTGCTTTTGTTTCCCTTGCTTCAACTGATGAGTGGATAAAGATATGGTATATACATACAATGGAATATTATTCAGCCCAAAAAGAATGAAATCTTATCAATTGCAATGATGTAGATGGATCTAGAGTGTATTATGCTAAGCAAAATAATTCAGTCAGAGAAAGACAAATACCATATGATTTCACTCATATGTGGAATTTAAGAAACAAAACAGATGAACATATGGGAAGGAGAAAAAAAAAGAGAGAGAGTGGGAAGCAAACCATAAGGGACTCCTAACAGTAGGGAACAAACTGAGGCAACCCTCCACCCTTGATGGAGGGGAATATGGGTGGATATGGCTAAATTGGATGATGGGTATTAAGGAGGGCACTTGTTATGATGAGCACTGGGTGTTATATGTAAATGATGAATTTACACATTACTCTTTTTAAAAATTTTTTTTACATTTATGTATTATTGAGAGACAGAGAGAGACAGACCACAAATGGGGGAGGAGCAGAGAGATAAGAAGACACAGAATCTGAAGCAGGCTTTAGGCTCTGAGCAAGCTGTCAGCAAAGAGCCTGATGTGGAGCCAAACCTACTGACTGTGAGATCACGACCTGAGCTGAAGTCAGACGCTCAACTGACAGCCACCCAGGCGTCCCATACATTACTCTTAATAGTAGTAACTTGTATGTTCTCTCAAAAGACAAAATCAAAACTACCTGATAGAGCAACCTAAAAATACTGACAAGCTTTCCATGTGAGAAAGTTAAAGGCTGGGATATTATCAATGGAGAACTTAAAAATTTTTATTTTTCCCTCAAGCTCTATACTTTCTCAGATAGCTGATTCTGGAAGTTCATTGTAACTGAGTACCATGTGGAAGCAACAAAGAAAATTCAATTCACTGACCACGAGAAAAGGAGAAATGAACTATAGAATCATTTGGGCAGCTTATACAGCTTCTCTGTAGGGTCGGGTTATTAGTTTTTGTTCTGAAACAGCACCACAAAAGGACAAAAATAATGCCAATAATTGGGGTCAATGTTCAGTCAGATCCCCAAAAAGAGGATCTTAAGCCAACTCGTATGCAGTATGCAGTGTTCTCTGCTAGAATAAACTTCAGCTTCAAATAAGCATGTGATGCCTCTAGCTTTTCTATTAGGGAAAGTTAATGAGTTTCTTTTGACTAAAGTGTTACAAAGGTGTGATTCTCAGAAATGAAAATCTAGATACCTCAAACTCCATGTGTAAAAAAGATACTCTTGAAAGGAGACAAAATGTGCATTAATTTCATTGCTTTATTTCCCCCTGTATAAACCTCAGGTCTAATAGCAAAGAAACTATGTTGAAATGATGAAAATGAGATTACTAGTTCTCACAGAGAGGAACACAGAAGTAGTCAAGGATTAATGTGAATACCACATGCAAAGAAGGAGGCTTGAAGCCACTAGACAAGGATCAGGCCACTAGAGGTTTGCCCAACTACTTATGAGGAAGTTTGTCCTTCCTGTGTGACCTAGAAAAGAGACCAAAAAGGCAAAAGGAGCACTGAGTTTTCTGAAAAACATAGACAAGTGGCTTGAATATGAGCTCCTCAGAGATTACCTACTTGTTCCCTCAAGTCTAATATGTGCCTGCAGATGTACTACACTTCCTTAAAGTTGCCACTTACCTTTATGAGGTGTCAGTTTCTTAGCTGAAAATAACAATAGCATTCTCTTTAAAAGCTGTTCTGAGAATTGAAACTACAGAAATAATAAATTGTATTTACAAAGGTTTTGTGGTGTCTTGAAAATTTAGGCTGCAAACATAGGAGTGTTTCAAGTAGCCCCTTACACTCCTGAAAACATGTCCCAAAGTTGATGTGAAAAAATAAAGGATGGCCTTTCTTAATTTCATATTCCTCTAAATCTTCAGTCACCTCCCTCCTCTGCCATGAAAACTTTGGCCATTCCTACTTTCATTTACTTCTCACCTCTAAATTTTACTTCTGCTTTTAGTTTCTTCTTTTGTTTTTCAGTTTTAGAGAGAGAGAGAGAAAGAGAGCACATGAGATGGGGAGAGGGGTAGATGGAGAGAGAGAATCTTTTTTTTACATTTATTTTTTTTTAATTTTTAAAAATAGTTTATTGTCAAGGTGGTTTACATATAACACCCAGTGCTCATCCCCACAAGTGCCCTCCTCCATGCCCATCAGAAGAGAGAGAGAATCTTAAGCAGGTTCCACTCTCTGTGTGAAGCCCTACACAGGGCTCCATCCCAGGACCCTGGGATTATAACCTGAGCTGAAATCCAGAAATCCAGAGACAAGGCTCAACGGACTGAGCCACCCAGGCACTTCATTTTTTTCACCATTTAGTTTCTGACTCCCTCATACAACCACCACTTGTAGCCTTTGGCTCTTTATCATTTTCTGGGTAGAAATTTTCTCCCACAAATAGCTAAAAGCTCCTTTAGGACAGAGACAAGTTTTGGTTGTTTTTTTCACCTTCTACACAATGTTGTGCTCTGACAATTTGTTCACTGCCTGTTGATCCTATTCAGAGGAGCATCTCCTTGCCAAACCTACCTGCATATGACATTCACCTGGGAACATTTTGTAAAATACTAATGCCCAACCCCAATTCTGAAAATTCAAATTTAACTGGCCTTGGATAAAATCTGGGCTTCCCCCCGCCCCAAATGTCCCACAGGTGATTCTAGCCTACCATTGCTGCATGCCTTCTTTTAAGAGAAGTTTTTCTGTAAAATTGGGTGGAAGAAGAAACATGGTGAATGGTGAGAGGAGAGAATCTGGGTGTTTTTATATTGACTTAGAAGATACAGAAGTTGAATAGCTCCTTACCAGTACTTATTATCTGATATCTTAAAAGTTCTCCAACACCTCAGGGCACCGGAGTGGCTCAGTTAGCAAAGCGCCCTACTTCAGTCAGGTCATAATGTCACCATTTGTGAGATCTTGGCTCAGATCATGATCTCATGGTTTGTGGGATCAAGCCCTGTGTCAGGCTCTGTGCTGTGAGATTCTCTCCCCAACCCCATGCCCCTTCTCCACTCATTCTCTCATCTTCTCTATCTCTCTTAAAATAAATAATAAAATAAATAAATAACCTTTAAAAAACAACTTCTCTGACACTTCATTGACCTCTCAAGACACTAATATATCTCAACTATCTCAGGTGTTTCAAGTAGTGCATATCTGAGGGGATAACACCTATCTTGTATACTTAAACCCAGGTCTTGTTTACAGGTATGTTTTTGGTGGGAGACATTCCTCTTGGAATAGGATCATAGAGGCAAACAGGAAGTCCCTGCCTTGAGTCCAATTGTAAAAGATGAAGGTAGCTCTTGACATACTAGTGATGTGAGAGTTAGAAGAGAATACTAGATCAATATGTTCCCTGACAAGAAGTCTTCTGTAATAACCAATAATTATAATTTGAAAATCAACTGTATACAACATAAAATATCAAGACATTGCTTTTAATGACTTTACAATATAAGAAGGCACATTACAATATAAACCTAGGAAACCTAACAAACAAGATAAAAATACAACTATGAAAAGACAGAAATAGTAATGGCTACTAATGATTTCATTCTGACCATCTGCCAAGAATAGTGCCAAATGCTTTACATTTATAATCTCATTTAAACCTCACAACTCTATGAACAGGAACATTTTTTATTATCCTATTTTTAAAGATATAGAAACCAAGACATGAAAAGGCTGAATAACTTGCACAGCGTTAAACAGCTAGAATATGGTAAAGAAAGAATTGTAAACCAATCTGACTCAAGTCTCACCACAGAGCCACTGCTTTGTAATGAAGGGCAATAGTTGTTCAAAGAACCTAGTGAGTAGGGTGAGATGTAATGAGCGAAGAAAACAGTCATGGTGGTAGTGTGATTTCCGCTGGCCCAGGAAGAATTTTGAATGCAAATAAGTCTGGGCATGGGGAGTTCATCACATGAATTTCTGTGTGGTTCAGAAGCCCTTGAAGAATTGGCTGTAGAAAAATCTGAGTTTTTCTCTGAGTGTAAATCTCAGCCCCAGAGTCTGACCAGGATCATGACCTGCCCTGCACTTTGAGTTGAAATCTGAGCAGTTTAATTAGAACTGCACAACGGTAAGAAGCTCTAAAGGGTTGAGGTCTTCATGAAATGCCCAAATTGAACTACCTCTCTCCACCTACAAATGTGTATCAAGCAATATGGTTGCTCAGCAAATGTTTCTCTAAACAAGTGTTTCCAAGGAGCACTTTTTGCTTTTCTTATGTATTTATCCTTTTGACAAATGCATTCATTCACTCATTCCTTATTTGACAAGTACGTTAATTCATTTATTTACTCATTCATTTATCAGGTTTTTCCTTTATTATTTACTATGTAAATAGTAATGGTGTACAAATGGCTAGCTCTGCTTCCATGGAGCTTAGAGCCGTGGACAGTGGTTCTGAATGCTGCCTGAACACAAATCACCTGAGGGACTTTAAGAAAATACTGATCCTTGATGCACTATTGACTGGAGACTGGGAATCTACTGTAAATTAGAGCTGGAATCCAGTGTGTGTGTACAAGAAAAAAGCATTTATATAGACTCTGTGGTAGAACATATATGGGAATGAAGGAAGGAAGACAAATATAGGCAGAGGAAGATAGCAAAGAGGAGTACCGGTGTGATATGAGGTCTGGGATTTGGGAAAAACTGGATATAACAAAGTTAAATAGATTTTTTCACTATAGACCACCTCAAAATCTTCAATAATCTAATGTTTCATGTATCTCCAAGAGGAATATTGGATATAGTGTTCCAAAGTTACTTTTACACAGAGTTTACTGAGAATCTCATGTCTCTCATTTAGAAAATACTGCTTATATGTATATAAGTGTAGAATGGACCAGATGAGTGGAGAATGTTGAAGTGGGACAGGTGAAATTATTTATTCCAGAAGTTAAGAAGATTGGTAATAAATCTTCTAAAATCCAGAGATCTTCATAATCTCTGAAGGATTTTGAAAGGGATCTCAAATTGGAATTAATAGCTATTTACCACATAGTGGCATATAATACCACATAGTGATATGTTCAATTTCATCAATTGGCTTTTTATCACTTAAAAAGTATTTAATAATCTATTACATTTTGAAAAATAAGGAGGGCTTGTTTCAATATTTCTGGACATAAAAGGCAAAGTATAATAGTAGAAAGAATTAATAATTATATTTGTAACTTTAGTTAGAGTCAAGGCTAAGGATCACTAATCTTTTGAGGAAAGCCTATGTTCTTAATCCACCAAAAAGGAACTCAGTTAATGTGCATTAGATGAAAATTGCATCCTAGAGGAAGAACTTAAGGACAACTTATTTAGAGAGGAATTGCATGGAATTGACTATTATAGGATCTTCTTGTGAAACATGATTGCAAAGATTACTCACTGATTAACCTTTGCATATTAAATATGGCTAACTGGAATTTAAAGCATGATTCTGTTTCATTTATATGGTTTTAGAAAATACTTTGACTTATTTAGGTAGTTGAGTCAAAAGACTTAAGGCAGCAACTTTAGAGAAATAAAAAAGTCATATTCATTATACTTCCTAAATGTTGACTGAATAGGTCTACTTTATTGTTGTCACAGAGTAGTCACTTCATACACTGGTTCTTTTAATCCTTTAAAAAAATGAGTGCATCTAAGTTTCAGAATAGAAGTAACATATCACATAATACCACAATTCATTAAAGTTGATATTTTTGAAAGAGAGCTTAAGCTTTTGCCTAATGTTACAAAGCTGGTAAACAGACAAAATAGGATTGGTATCTATAACTATCACTAGAGCTTAAGCTCATGTTAAAGGATAGTTTTTTAACAAATACAAAGTGAACATATGTCAAAGATTTTATGTAATTAAATAAATGAGAGAACTGGTAAAATGATATAACCAGTTCAAAAGAGTGTCCAAAAAACAGATATGATTATAGATGAGCAATGTTGAAATGAATTTGCAGATGGACACAAAAACTGGCTGCTTCCATCGTGGAGGAAAGAAGTCTTTGAACTTCCACTAGACAGAATTTATTTGCATATCTATAGACAAGAATTCTTTTGTACTGCTATCAGTAACCTACAACTTACAGTGTTGTAAAATAGTTCAAAAACAACAAAAGACTCATAGTCCCCAAAGAACGGAATAACCTGGAAGAATGGTGCTTTAAACACATATACTAACATATATACTAACAAGTAGCCCTGTTCATGAAGAAAATAAACATTCCTTTCTTACAGCAAGGTTGTACACTTTTTAAAAACAGAGATATTATCTTTCTAATATCTACTTTATGGTTCTGGAAGCAGTGCTTAATAAACACATTTTGATTTTAACTAATTTCCAGCCTTTAGAATTTTGTTTTTGTTTTGTTTTCTCTTCAATAATAACTGGTATTTACATTTCAAAAATATGTTTACATCACACAGTTCTTAGCTTCCAAACCAGAATCTCAAAGTTAGCATTTTCAGAGTTTTACTTAGGGTCAAGGCATAAAGCAGTATTTTAATTGAGTCTTGAACTATGACAATACAGTCAGACAACATTATCAAAATCTATCTGAGGGTGTAGCCTTATCTAATTAGATAGATACAGAAACTTTAGGGGCACCTGGGTGGCTCAGTCGGTTAAGCATATGACTTTGGCTCAGGTCATGATCTCACGGTTCTGTGGGTTTGAGCCACGCATCGGGCTCTGTGCTGACAGCTAGCTCAGAGCCTGGAGCCTGTTTCAGATTCTGTGTCTCCCTCTCTCTCTGACCCTCCCCTGCTCACGCTGTCTCTCTCTCTCTCAGAATTAAATACAACATTGAAAATTTTTCAAAAAAACGTTTAATGAACTAATATTCTGTTCTCCTTGAATGTAGAACACTTCCTTCTTACAAATCCTTTGAGTGATAGTTTTCTGGAATCAATATAAATATTAAGTAACTTTAACAAATGCACTACTCTTAGCCATTATCGTTTCTTTCCTTTCCCAAAAAAAAAAAGGAAAGAAAGAAGGAAAGAAGGAAAGAAAGAAGGGAAGGAAGGAAGGAAGGAAGGAAGGAAGGAAGGAAGGAAGGAAGGAAGGAAGGAAGGAAGGAGAGAGGGAAGAAAAAACTGGAAAAGCATGGATATACCTACCAATAATCAACAAGGTTATCCCTGGGTTTTAAAATTATGATTGATGTGGGGCACTTGGGTGGCTCAGTTAGTTCGGCCTCCTGACCCTTGATTTCAGCCATGTCAGGATCTGTGCTGACAGCACAGAGCCTGCTTGGGATTATCACATTCCTTCTCTTTCTGTCCCTCTCATGCTCATTCTCTCTCTCTCTCTCTCTCTCTCTCAAATAAATAAACATTAAAAAATAAAATAATGAATGGCGTGTGTGCGTGTGTATGTGTGTGTGTGTGTAAATAAGTTTATTTACAAAAACAAGTGGAGGGCCACATTTGGCATTCAGGCTATAATTTGCTAACTCATGGTTTAGGGTGTGAGCTCTGGAGTCAGTCTGCTGTGTGTAAATTTAGGTTCTGTCTTACTAGTTGTGTGACCCTGGTGAATCACTAAACCCCTCTGTGGTTTACATTTGCTATCTCTATAATGGGAATAATAATACTTATCTGGGTTTGTAGGGAGGACATCCACATTTGCACCGTGGTTAGAACAGTGTTTGGCATTTAGTAAGCTCTCAGTGAGGGTTAGCTCTTACCATTCTGTATTCAGCTGGACCCTTTTGAACAACTATCATGACCCTTCTCTGATTGAATCTTCACTGATCCAGTGAAGTAAGTTCATCAAGAATGATGATTAATCCCATGGGTTGTCCAAGTTGATTGCTTTTTTTCATTTTTGTTTATCAGCAGATATAAGATTTTTCTACAGTGACCATATAACATCTTTGTAATCATACTTGAAATTAGAAAATTCAAAATTAAAGTTTGATGCTGGAATAGACAACTAATGAAAATCTGTTTTCCAGCTACTAAATCAGTCTACATCTCCTGGAACAGTGGGTTCGGGAGAAAAATTCCTTAATACTTCTAGGTTCAGTGCTCATATGCTGGTTTTTTCGATGACTTCTTTTTCATTTCTTGTCTATTTATCTTCATTTATCTTCCCAAAGGAGCAAGGCTAGTGCTGAGAGTCTACATCAATGGAAATAACAGAATCTTTTTACCCCTCCTACTATGAGCTGCCTAATGAACAGTTGACGTATTTTCAAGAACACATTCCATGTCCCAAGTTTCCAAATATTTGGCCATGATGAGGATGGCCACGAATATTTTTATAAGAGCAAACTCTGTGCAGAGTCACTACATTTTCAAACTTGGGCCAAAATCAGGGAACTGCACACTGTTATTATTTAATCCAGCTGAAGTTTCCCCTAATAGAAGCTGGCTCCCCCAGCCACAGCTGGCTAATTACAAGCTCCATGAAGATTATTTTTCTCTTACTTGAACTGTTTTGGAATCTTTAGTCCAATGTGGAATTAATAATAACTCTTTGACTTCTGGCAAACATGCCTGAATATTTCAACTTCTGCAACCTGAGGAAAATAGAAAGGGGAAGGGAAGTTTTTGGCCGAGGGAGGTCATACAGATACTAAACTCCAAAATTAGAGCTTCAAATGCCATGCTCCCCATCATTGATCCCATCTAAGTCATCACAAATGAGAAAGAGAATTAATAATCATATAATCAAAAAGTTAAAAAAAAAAAAAAACATGGCTTGGG
The DNA here is from genome assembly GCF_003009895.1 of Hyaena hyaena. Lineage (NCBI taxonomy): Eukaryota > Metazoa > Chordata > Mammalia > Carnivora > Hyaenidae > Hyaena > Hyaena hyaena. Next base: position 548,995 of record NW_024081507.1, read on the forward strand.
GCACCTGGATAGCTCAGTCAGTTAAGCATCCGACTTCCGATCACGTCAGGATCTCATGGTTCGTGGATTCAAGCCCCACATGGAGCTCTGTGCTGACAGCTAGCTCAGAGCCTGGAGCCTGTTTCAGATTCTGTGTCTCCCTCTCTTTTTGACCCTCCCCTGCTCGTGCTGTCTCTCTCTCTCAGAAATAAATAAAAAACATTAAAAAATACATGGCTTAAATTCTGCTGTACTATAATAACAACAAAAGAATCTTTTGCATTCTGCAGTGGTTGGGCTTTTTGAGACATTTTAAGTTATTATCTGATCTCTAAAGTAATGGTAAAACCCAGTGAAGTAACAGATAACATATTTTTTCCTTTGATACAAAAAAAAAAACCCCAGAGTGAGAGATTAGTGAGAAGAGAGAAACCAGAATACCTGACTCCAAATCTAAGATTCTCTCCATTAAAACTAATTCTCCTCAGTAGTACTGCCACAAGCAGATCCACACAGCACACTATCTAATTAAATCCAGATGGCTTATAAATCTCCTTCAGATCCATCTGGGTTAATGAAGAGAATGGAGGAGAAGCAGTTCCTCTCCTTGGGTGTTTTAAGGGGTAATGGTAAGTTTTGATTATCAAAGAAAATCAGAATTATCTTTCTTTACCATAAAGTCTATCTCCTCACATAAATATATTAGTGCTCCTAACACATTAGTAGCATGCCACAGCTACCCAAATAAAATCATTAAGTAGGAAAAAAAGAAGCACAAAACTCCAGACTACAAATAAACCTACTAAACCCCCATTGAGAAAGGAGATTACTTCATTGTGGATCTTCATGGTCCAAAGATGAGATTTCCTCACTTATGTTTATGAAGCAGGCATTCCAAGCAATTTAAGCAACTGTAGGGCAAACTGTAGAACTCAGGAGACAAATGTCATCAAAGATACCCATGAAGCTTCCAGGATACACTGAGCATTAGATCATGGGAGTCTAGACTCTGGTTTAGACCCTGGTTTAGTTAAAGTTGGTTTACCTGAGTTCAGCTCTGCTGCCTAGTAGCCAGGTGATATTAGGCAAATTGTTGGTACTCCCTAAGCCTCAGGGCTTTAGTGCTTTCCTAAGCACTGTGTGTGGGGATAAAAACATAACCCTCTTCACAGGGCTGTGATAGGATCAAATGAGATAAACCTCATATTTCATGTTGTACATAAAAGTATTTAATGTTAACTATTCAGGGAATATTAGTTTGAGCCTCTCCTTAAACAGGATGGCAGAGATGAAGATATGAAGCTTAGAATTTCATATGGATCAAAGGCATTCTGTCCATTGAAGAGGAGTTTGGGTGTAATTTAATCCATAAATATCAGATTAGAACTCAATATGTGTTAGGAAATAAGCAATAAATCCTCACTGAGCATACTCCCTGTTCCATAAAAGCTTGAAAAGTTCTTAGCCCTAATGTATATGACATAATACAAGAGGTATTGCCTGACTTTATAGGGTGTATTGCCAAATGAATGGTATTTATCAGTGTTTCTCAAAACTGGGATCCATAAACCTCTGTGAGACCCATAAATATATTATTACAGAAGGCCCTTATGTGATTTTGGTCCATTTTTATGCAAGTTAAAAAAATTAGTTATTATAATATAATCATATTCTGGATCATTTGGTGGTAACATATAATGGAGTACATTTGTAGATGTGATTATGATTGTGTGGAGTACAAGGTGTATCACTTTTATCTGTGCTTACTTATCAAGAGGTAACAAATAAATGAAGGGGCGCCTGGGTGGCTCAGCCAGTTAAGTGTCTGACTTCAGCTCAGGTCATGATCTCACAGTTCATGGGTTCAAGCCCCATGTCAGGCTCTGTGCTGACAGCTAGCTCAGAGCCTGGAGCCAGTTTCAGATTCTATGTATCCCTCTCCCTATGACCTTCCCTTGCTCATGCTGTCTCTCTCTCTCAGAAATAAATAAAAAACATTAAAAAGACTTTTTTTAATTTAAAAAAATAAAAAAAAAACAAATGAAGCATTGAAGCCAATTAAAATGCAAATTGATTTCAGAAGACTATATAAATAGTAGAAATAGAAAGAGTAGAAGAATTTGAGTTATCACATAGAACAAGGTAGTAATAGACATGCTCACCCCAAAACAATGTAGGGTGTTATAGTGGCTCTGATATTCATGTTAAAATAAAGGAAAAGTAAACTGTCACATTATAATGATGGTGTTACTTTGTTAATTTTATTATATTTTGCTCATATTTAATTTATAAATATATTTTGATACCATTGCTATATAGGTGCCATTAGCTGAGAGATCATACATACATTTCATGGCCTTTATAAGCTACATTTTGGTTCCCATAGGATTTTTGTAAATTCTTTAGGATTTTCTACATAGATAAGCATGTCATATGAAAATAGTTTTATTTCTTCCATCCCAATTTGAATGCTTACACCACAAAAATACCAAGGATTATAAAACAATACTATAAAATTCTATCCCAATAAATTGGACAACCTATAAGAAATGCATAAATTCCTAGAAATATACAGTGTTACAAAACTGAATCTGGAAGAAATAGAAAATCTGAGCAGACCAATTACTGGTAACAAAACTGAATTAGTAATCAAAAAACTCCCAACAAAAATTAAAAATCAGAAGGATTCACAAATGAATTCTACCAAATGTTTAAAGAACTAATACCTAGTCTCCTCATTCTATTCTAAAAAATAGAAGATAATGAAAAGTTTCCAAATGTATTTTACAAGGCCAATTTTACCCTGATACCAAAACCAAAGACACTACAAAAAAGGTGACTCCATGCCAATATCCCTGATGAATATAGATGCAAAAATCCTCAACAAAATATTAGCAAACTGCAGTCAACAACTCATTAAAAGGATCATTCACCACATTCAAATGGGATTTATTCCGATGCAAGGATGGTTCAATAGTCACAAATTAATCAACATGAAACATCACATGAACAAAACAAAGGATAAAAATCATATGATGGTAGTAAAAGCATATGACAAAGTTCATTCATGATAAGAACTCTCAACAAAATGGGTTTAGAGGGATTGTAGCCTAACATATTTAATAAAGGCCATATATGATGAAACCATAGTTAACATCATAATCAATGCCTTTATTTCTTTTTCTTGCCACATTGCATATTGCATTGGCTAGGATCTCCAGTACAATGCTGAATAATCAAAATGAGTTTCATTTTGATGAGAATCCACTTTTATTTTTGGTATGAGTCTGTCTTTTCTTACTTATCTTTATTTTCTTTTAAGTTGATTTATTTGAGAGAGACAGAGACAGTGTGATTGGGGGAGGAGCAGAGAGCAAGAGGGAGAGAGAGAATCCCAAGAAGCTCCATGCTGCCAGTGCAGAGCCTGACACAGGGCTCAAATTCACAAAACCATGAGATCATGACCTGAGCCGAAACCAGGAGTCAGATGGTTAACTGACTGAGCCACCCAAGCACCCTTCTTGCCTATCTTTAGATCTTCAGCCAGCACCATTATCTATAGGCTTAGAGACTGATCCATTGATCATATGATACTGCACAGACCAAGGGACTTATTTTAAAGCAAAAGAGGTACAGCAATGGGCACAAAACAGTGGGATCATACTGTCTCATACTGTACCACTCTGGAGCTGTTGGCCTGAAAGAGTGACAGAACTATCTGTTAAGGTGCCAGCTTGGAAATAATACACAACAAAGATGATACCATCTCAAATAACTTAATATACACTCCAAATCAATCACTATTATACAGTGCTATGTTTTCAATTGGTAGAAAACATGGGTCCAAAACGTGGAAATTCAAATAGCTCTGATTATCTGTTTCCAATCACTCCTAGCAACCCATTCAGGGAAGTTTTGCTTAACATTTCCACAACTGTGAGTTCTGCAAGTTTATAGGATGGGGGGTGATGGCAAAAGTTCCATTCAACTCCTTCTTCCAAGACTCCTGTCAAAGGACCAGCTTGCAAGAAGGGTAATTACCACCCTGGCAGGCATAGTGATACTAATCAAGAGGAGATAGGTCTGCTATTATACTTAGAAGAACTACATAAAACAAGAAGACTTTAGTTTAGAATGCTGTATTGATTTGAGTTCAGCTACTTTTTTAAAATCATAATTTCTACCTATTGAGTGCTTTCATTAGAGTCAGAGGGTTGGCCCACTGCATATATCCAGGCCTACTAAGAATACAGCTATAAGATGTCAAATATTTGCTTGCACAATTTGGGAAATTGAGAGGGAGAAAGAATAGTAGAAATGATGCCAAATCAGGAGTAGGGATGATTGAGGAATGTTTGTTTATATAAAAATCTAAATCCTTAAATCATTTATTAAGCAGTATAATGATAAATAAATGGAGGGAAGCATAGATCAGCAGGACAACAGCTTGTCTTCAGCACTGGCTACTCTTCACTGAAAAGTAGAAGATCAGGGGTGCCTGGGTGGCTCAGTCGGTTAAGCGTCTGACTTTGGCTCAGGTCATGATCTCACGGTTCATGGGTTCGAGCCCCACATTGGGCTCTGTGCTGACAGCTAGCTCAGAGCCTGGAGCCTGTTTCAGATTCTGTATCTCCCTCTTTCTCTGACCCTCCCCTGCGCATGCTGTATCTCTCTCTCAGAAATAGATAAAACATTAAAAAAAAAAGAAAGAAAGAAAAGTAGAAGATCATCTATCTTGATCCACCCCTCACACCTGACTGCCAAAGCCTGTCTCCCTAAAGGAGACATACCTAAAGGGTATTAGGCCATTGCCTGTTCTGTCTTACATTATATATTTGCTTTGTTATTCTCTCCAACTTTATAAGTGCAGTTTCTTACCCATCTACCTTCTTCACAGTTTTCTCTCTGGAACAAGCAAAGTGCCTGACATATAGAGATTCACTCTATTAACTAAATGAATCAATGACTCACCAATGGTAAAGACATACAGTGGAATGCTATTCTGTTTAAAATTATGCCGCAGGTAGATTATTATTTGTCATATATTATTAAGTTAAATATAATCAAGTTACTAAGCAATAATTACAGTATAATCTCATTTTGAAGATTTTGATCGAGATCAATATATAACAATGCTGGTTGTCTCTGGAAAATGGGAATAAGAGTGTTTGAAGGGCACATGGGTGGCTCAGTGGGTTAAGTATCTGACTTTGGTTCAGGTCATGATCTAGCAGTTCTTGAGTTCAAGCCCTGCAATGAGCTTTGTGCTGTCAGCCCAGAGCCTGGAGCCTGCTCTGGATTCTGTGTCTCCCTCTCTCAAAAATAAATACACATTAAAAAATTTTTTAAGTTTTTAAATATTGTCTGATAGTTTTACCTATTTTTTTCTGTTTTTACTTACAATAAGCATATATTGCTTTTTAACAAAGATAAATTTATTTCTAAAAATGATAATCACAAACTTGTCTATTAAGGCTTGTTTATACAGATTTTTTTCCATATGGAAAAACAAATAAGATCATATTTTGACTAAAACTAGAATAACATAGTCTTGTCTCTGGTTCTCAGTTGGAGGCAATTTTGTTTACTCAGGGGTCACTTGGTAATATGTAGACATTTTTGATGATCATGATTTGGAAAGATGGGGTTGTTGCCACTTGTCTGTAGTAAGTAAAGGCCAGAGATGCTTCTAACCATTCCTACAATGCACAGAGCATTTCCCCACAACAAAGAATTATCTGGTCCAAAATGTCAATTGGACTGTCAAGTCTGAGAAACCCTACTCTAAAGTAATTAGCATTTTGATGCTGGAAGCCTCTCTGATGGTAAAATTCAAGACTTTAGCAACACGTTAGTGGAAGAAATGTTTTTAATTGTCAACATGTAACTGCTCACTCTGGTTACAGACAAGTTGTGCATTTATTCAAAACAAAGTTCATAAAAATATTTTTAAAGATTTTTTTTATAGCTGTGTGTAGTACATGTGGTTCATTATAAGGAAAGTAGATGCAGTAGAAAAGAAACAACTAAATAAAACAAGAATATGTGGCTATTTTCATTTGATAGTTTCACAATAAAGGTAAGTTATTGAAATAATAGTAATCTGTAAGGGCCAACATAATGCTTACTAATCAGAGGCTCAATTTTATTGGTCAGCTCTCCAAAAGTAGGTCCTGGAAGTGAGGATTACTGAACACTTCCCAAGGAAGATTTCTCAATCTCACTATCTAAAGACCTTTAAAATAGAGACCTAGATAGGGGTTTGATACTACCTCTGAATTCAAGTGTATTTGATTTATTTATAAAGCACTTTTATTAAAGGAAAAGTATAAGATAAGATTAGAAGAGTCATATTTTTCATATTTAGTCACTGTTTAACTGAAGTAATTGATTTTTGTAATATGCCATTCGAGGCAAGAATAAAAGTATTGTAGAATTTTTCCAAGAGATTTACTTCTCTCCATTCCCACAGACCAAAAATTCCTCTCAACTAGGTTTTTGCAAGAGTACCAACTAGACTCCTTACCTCTACTTTATAATGTAGACATTGCTCGTGAATCCAGATTAACATCTCTAGCTAGTTATCTCAAATGCAAAATGAGGATAGTATCTTTTCAAACATAGGACAATGGTGAGAATTAAACAAAGAATGGCATATATAAAGCACCTGAAACTGCTGAGCACATAGTGGATGAATTTAAAATAAAATAATGTCTGTGATCATGGAGTGGCAGCTTTAAGCTCCTCCCCACCACACATATGGGCATTTATATTAATTAGCATAATAACATATTTATATACACCTGCATCTGAAATGATGAGAATTTGCTGGACTCCAAGCACAATAAGGTCCAACCTCATGGAAGTCTGAAAATTACTTGCTCCAACCTATTCCTGACCTCTTCAATTTTCTGGGAAGAAATATATCTTGGACTAGTGCGAACCCAAGATACTGGTTTTTTTTTTCAAGTTGTTTGGTCCCGGGGCAGCAAGAATAACTAAATAAATGAGAAGATAACTTCTCTTTCAGTCACTTCCAAAGACAATGGAAATATCCTGACAATGCTGAGTCTCAGACCATAATCTGTTCATCAGAAGTTAAAAACTACTATTTATTGATATTTATCTTTTTGCACTTACCCCTTGTGCCAATGCTAAAAATAGTCATTATTCATGCTATTTATTGGATGAAGAAGTTGAGGTTTAGAAAGATTGATATCACTTGGCTGTAAAGTACCTGATTTGGATTTAATTCCAGGTTTCTCTGACTTGCATACAGACTACTTCTCAGCATCAACATGTTAGAAGGAAACTAGATAAGCTAAAATCTATTTTATCTCCCCAGATGTAATTGACACTTGAGAAAAAGTATTTTTCTGGACCAAATAGAGATTTTTGCCTTTTTTAAGAACTCAAGATAGGGGCGCCTGGGTGCCTCAGTCGGTTAAGCGTCTGACTTCGGCTCAGGTCATGATCTCACGGTTCGTGGGTTCGAGCCCCGCATCGGGCTCTGTGCTGACTGTTATACCCAGATCGCAGTATCCTCACGGACCAGAGACCACCAGGGAGACCGAGTCACGCATGCAAAGGCAAAGGGCTTTATTACAGGCTTAAGCTCGGGCTCCCAGACTTCACCAGCATATGGGTCGGTGCTGAGAGCCTCGAACAAGGGCAGAGTAGGGTTTTTATGGGGTTTGAGACTGGGGAGTTACAGAAGTTGTGACATGGGAACAGTGATCCAATCATAATAATTCAACATCATTGACAGCGGGTTTGACCATACACATTGTCTAGAGTATTCGTTACTTTTGGTGGGATCCAATTACAACGTTTAGAGTACCTTTAAATTCAACCAATCACAGAGCCAGCCTAGGGTCTTGTTCGGAGACTAACAGGTTAACTTTAACATTAGGTAACAGGGTCCTATCTATAGTTTCTATCTCCAGGCCTCTCCCTTAGTAATGTGGAGGGTGGTCGCTGGCCTTTCCTGATTGGGTGTTGCAAGGGTGGTTTCTCCTGCCTTGGGCAATGTGTAACTGCCTGATGGTTTTGGGAAAGCTGAAACTCAGGCCTTCTAGTTCAGAGGGGAAACTTAAAGCCTGTCATGGAGTCAGTTTGGTTTAGACGTTTAGACTTGTGGCCTTACACTGACAGCTAGCTCAAAGCCTGGAGCCTGCTTCAGATTCTGTGTCTTCCTCTCTCTCTGACCCTCCCCTGCTCACACAGTCTCTCTCTCTCAGAAATAAGTAAAATATTTAAAAAAAAGAACTCAGGATAGTTGACTGATTTATGAGCTCTCCTTTCTTATGCTAAATTTTCTTTTAGCCACAAGTGTTTTTGTTTGTTTGTTTGTTTTGCCAAATTTTCTCTACCCAATGCTAATGATTTCCTCTTTAATGCTAATGATCATCTCCTCAGTGCTACCATAGATTTGTGTTATCCCAAATGAAGGGGGAAAAAAAATCACCTGGAGGGAATCTATGATTCTATGACTCTGTGACTATTTGCTCAAATTTACATTCCCTGGCCCAGCTATAAAGCTGTCTCTTCCTTTTTCTCAGCGAGAGACCATTTCCTTGAAGTCAGTTGTAATAAAAACACACGTTATTGCTGAAATAAACTACATTCTACTAAGGAAAAATCAATATCATAGTTAACACAAACCCTTAAAATACCTAACTAAATAGAGTGTGTAAACATTTTAAAAAGAAATTATTGCTTTCTTATTTTCACCTCCAATCATGGGAGTCATTTCTCCCATCTTTGCTTACTTTGGCAGCTAGTCAAGACTGTCTTTCATTTCTATTCATCCTTTGTTATATCTGCCACATGTTTGAACAGTCATAGTTCTGTGCTCAGCTTTGTAATTAGACGAAGTGATGAAAATAACTTTTACATGAGTCCAATTTTCTCTGCATAAAAATAACCCTTTGAGTCTTCGGATGTAATAAATTATAGAAAACTTTAGGTAGGACTAGATCTAAAATTGGAGTCTGATTTGGGCCAGATCTTTCAAAGTGGTATCAGAACCGTCTTTTACATTGTATTCTTATATTGTAAGCTCAGAGGCCATCTGTAATTAGTTTAATGGGTTCTGAAATGTGGAGATATCTAGTCAATTACAAGTAGGATACTGTTATCATCTTACACGCTAACTTATGTCCAATAGTCACTCTAGGTCCCAAACAGCTTACTTATAAAGTTGAGAATTGGGGATCAAATTCTAAAGTTCCTTTCAGGCCTGATGTTTATAATTCTACTTACTTCAATTTTCGTATCCAGATACATATCACAACAGATCGCAATGTGTAATTTGTATCCTGGGTTTTTAAAAATCTTACATTTTCTAAAATTGTGTCAGGAGTGGACTTTCTTCACTCAGGTTACTGGAGGCATTAGATGGTACTAAAATGAATATCTGAATCTCTACTATTAAGTGCTTTAACTTGATCCAACAATAACAACAAAAATAAATAATTTACATATTCATTAGCAATGTAACTTACAAATTAAATTCAGGATGGCAAACTGAAATCTCTAAAAGGGTAGTCAGGTGGCCTTCACTCATGTGAAGCTAGGTGGGGACTAATGTAAATGAGACAAAACATGCCTAAGAGTCCAGACATCGGAATACTTGATGCAGTTCAGCAATATACAAGATAGCTCTCCCTCTCTTTTTTTTTCCTCACCCAGATCCAAAGCTATGAGATCTGAATGAGTAGCAAACCCCTCAAGGACTGGAAGACCATCTATAAAAGTCCCTGGGAAGAGAAGAATGACCTTAGAGAGTGAAGTTGCCTTTATTCCCTACAACCTCCCTCTGTGCTCCAGGGACACTAGGACTGCAGGGCCAGCCTTCATTAGTCAAGTGCAAAAGAACTGGAACATTTTCTTGCTGAAGTACAAAAGCCCTTTGCCTCTTTTGTTGGCTCAGATGCTTCAATCAGCTTTAGAGTTTCAAAGGTTCAACCAGCAGATTTCCAACTGGGCAGGGATTGAGTAGTGCCCTGGGTACTGAGTAGGGAAGCGAGTGTCTCTGCCCACTCAGTAACCCCAAGCTGGTGGGACCTCTCTACGAAAGTTGAAATGCAATGTTTTATGATTTGAGCCATCACAAGAACAGCAGAAAACAGGATGATGAAATACCACTGTACCCTTCACTTTCAAACAACTATTTATTACTTGGCAACCTTTGAAAGCACATAAACAACTGTTCTTAAGGATTTACCAAAACCTATACTCCCTGCATCACACATTCAGAACAGGCAGCTTCCTTTGAAAGTTAAAAAAGAGTCAAGCCATCCTAGCTAGTAGTTAGAGTCAGTGATGGACAGATATATAAAAGCCAAGTTAAATGAAAGGGAAAGAGAAATGAACCATTAGAAAGGGGCATGGCAGCTCAGAAGAAAAGTCATAGAGGAAGGACTGGGAAAAGCAAGATTCATTGTTTGTTACCCCCAGCTCTCAGCCAAGTCAGGGGGAAGATGGAAGACGAACAGCATACAGAGAACCCATTTATTGTCAGTTTTTGTAATACTCTATTGTGGTTAAAAGACCAGATAAACTTTCTCCCTAAGATGCTAAAAGGAGGACCATTACTTATAAAGGACAATTACAAAAAGATGCGTTTAGTGCCAGATATATTTCACTAACATTCCGTGACATGTTCCCATTACTAGATCCACATTCACATAAGTTAAACTACTATTCTGTTAAATTTGTTAATCAATTTCACAATTACCTATTACCTACTATGTTTACCATAGGCAAGCCACTCCACAGGTGACTAAAAGATAAATGAAATGTTAGCCTTGTACTCAAGTGGACCATAGTCTAGTGGTTGGGACCATATATTAAAACTATAATGGTAATATGAGAAAGTGGAAAGAACTCAGCCTTTGGACCAAGACAGATCTGAGTTTGAATTCTTGTCCTGCCTCCTGTTTGCCAGCAGAGCCAGCTGAGCCTGTTTTCTCACTTGTATAACGGAGATAACTGTATAATGTGTGGTAATTTTATGAACTGGAGATACTATTTGTCAAGTAAAGTAAGTGTTCAATAAGCTGTCATTGGCTGTGCTATTAACTTGTGTTTGTATTCCTGGATCCACATTCTAATCTCAACCCTCTTCTATGATAGGAGAGTCTGACTTGTATGTATTAAATATACATTGCATCTTTCACTATTTGTTTTTTGGCTTTCAAATAGTGAAATGGCTTTCCCTATTTGTTATACATTAAATAAAATTGCATCTTTCACTATTTGTTTTTTGGCTTCTTCTTGGATTTAGCCATTTGGAATCATTAGCAGTATCAAGTATCAAGGGCATGAGAGATGTGAGGTTGGTATGTATTTTCTGGGTTCCCTCCTTGTGGAGTTGCTGTGGCTATTTCTACCAAAGGCCACAGACATCATAAGATGAAGTACTTCTATACAGTACTGGGTCTGAATTATGGTAACTGCTTTTTCCCTTGCCTTTATCAGGCTTATGGTGGTGACTTTCTGATGCTACTAAAACCAGGGTGCTATACTATGCCAAACCCTGCCAAAACCTTTGTTTCATTAAATTCTCCTCAAATCGCCCAGTTGAAGTATGCCATCTGTTTCCTACTGAGACCCTAATAAATATGTGCTATTATTAGTGTGGATAACAAGGTGCTATTAAAGCAGAGTAACAACTGGGGTGCCTGGGTGGCTCAGTTGGTTGAGCATCTGACTTCAGCTCAGGCCATGATCTCATGGTTTGGCCCTGTGCTGACACACAGCTCAGAGCCTGGAGTCTGCTTCAGATTCTCTGTCTCCCTCTCTCTCTGCCCCTCCTTTGTTCATGCTCTGCCTCTTTCTGTCTCTCAAAAATAAATAAATGTTAAAAAAATTTTAAGCAGATTAACAACAACAACAACAACAACAACAACACCAAAACCATCCTGAAGGATGTCAGAGAGTTTGGAGGAGGGACTATATAAATGAACATTTGAAAACTGATAAGAGTGAATTATATGGAAAAAACTGGAAGAGGACATTCCAGGTATAGGCATACCATATGCAAAGACTCACAAACAAGTACACAACATTGTGGCGGAACTTCAAATAACTCATCTTAGCTGGAGCATAGAATAAGAGATGAGAGGGCAACTGCTGAAGCCATGAGGCTGTGAAGTTAGACCAGTTCACAAAAGACCACGTATGACTTTTTACTTTAGGCAATGAGATATATTGAAGGTTACAATATGATCCCATTGTATTTAGAGAGTCATATGGAGAAAAGATAAGAAGGGGGCAAGACTGGAGACAGAAGTATCAAGTAAACAATCTAGGTGAAAAAATAGAGTAGCCAAAAAATGGCAGTGTCTGGAGAAATGAAGATGTTATGAATGTGTCAGCTATTAAGGAAATAAGTTCTATATGATTTAGTGAGCAATTAATGTAAGGATGAGGAGACAAAGAAGTCAAACACAGCCCCTGCCATCAAATTTAATTCCTATAGATAGTCCTGACTTTCTCTCGTACAAAATGATTTGTTCATCCTCAAGGAAACTTTGGAAGACAGGAAGGTTTTGACTTGGCCAACAAGGTGACTTGTGGTTCAGTTGCTCTTCAGAAAGAGGCAAATTAAACTTTAAGCCAGTGGTGTGCTGGAGCTGCCTCACACAGCAATTGTCAAGTCAATTGCATACCTCTCTTCCTAGTTCTGAGTTCAGTGACATCACTTTGATAGCTTGAAATTGATCATGGTGGAAGTATTTATACCACAGAAATTGTCAAACATGACCAATCAGGCTTTTATACCTGGTATCTGGTTGTTTAACATCTACCAGTCACCACTGATTAAGATCATTAAAAAAAGTGAGCGATACCTCTGGTGGTGATGACAGAATTGAGCTGTGACTTGAGTCAAAAAACCCGCACCAACAACTCATAGTGAAGCCAGAACTTGAAGGCAAATTCAAGAACCTGAATGAAAGCCAGGTTAGAAGGTTTAATGGGACATCTATGAGGGGCTAGCTAAAGATAAATAAGTATATTGGCACATAGAGGAGAATCTGAAACACCTGAGGTGGCAGGCAATTGAGGTTGCTAATGAGTAATGAGAATTCAGTATGGTCTCTAAGCCAGGAATCAGAAACCAGGAGCATCACAAGAATAGGAGATAATTCAAGAATTAAGTATGGGGGAAAGTTAGATCATGGTAAAGTAAGAAACAGAAAGCTTCTAAAACAGTGACATAACTTCTTACCAGTTTTTATAGATTAATGCTGGGGAATTGCATTGGAATATATCATCACCTCTACTATGCAGACACATTTCAAAGAGTAAGACAGATCAGAGTTTAGAGAGTTGTTCACATTGTGTATATGGGCAACTACTGGCCAAGCCTAGTTTTTGAGTCCATACTTCTGTAGCCCATACTTATGTAGTTGGGGCCAGTCATCCAGGAGGTAGAAGTCGAAGATGGGTTAAAGAGCAATTTCTGATTTCTCTTAAGTATGATAAGCAAAGATGGCTAAATGATTTTCAGGGCCCAATATAAAATGAAATGGTAAGACCTCTTGTTTTAAAAGTATAAAAGATTTCAAGGTGAAAAAAATCAAATATTAAATCAAGCATATGCCCATGAAGTTGGCTCTGATGATGGATCACTTTGGTAATGGTGAAACTTGGTGTAAATTATTACCTTCCTCTGTTTAGTCCAGATTCTCTCTTGCATTGTTTACTCACAACTGAACTTTGGAAGACAGGGAGATATTGGCTCTTTGGCTGATGACCATAGATCTGTTAAGTGCAGACTCCCTGGAAACTGACTTAACACTGAGAGAAACAGATGATTTAAATGATTCCTAGCTAATGAATTATCATAACAAGTTGCAAAAACTGTGAAAATAGGCATGATTGTTTTCAAGCATCTTTAGTGGCTAAATGAGGTGACAAAATTTCAGTGGGTACAGAAACAATAGAGGTTTCTTTCTTGCCTACATCACAGTCCAGTGAAAGTCAGTGGCACTTCTGTTCCATGTAGTAAGAGACCTTCAATCTTACTGAACCACCTTCTTCTAGAGCCTTATGGTTGACTCTATTTAGTTGGTGGATAGGAAAAGAGTAAGAAACCTGTGTGAGATTTTCATGAGTCGACACTGGAAGTGGTACCTATCACTTCTACTCACAATCCTTTGGCCAGAACTCAGTTATATGAGCATATCTACCCACAAAGAAGACTAAAAAGTGTGGTTCTGTACCCATGAAGAAAAGAGTATGAATATTGATGAACATCAGCAGTCTTAACCACATTAAGATTATTGGTAGTAGCTCAGGTCCACATGATCAAAACCAGCTCTAAATTTTGTTTTAAAGAAAAATTCCTCCTCTACTTCTTCTCTCTTCTTTCCATCATTAAACAGATAGCTGTCAGGAGCCTATGATGTGCATGCCTGTGCTAAGTACAAAGGAATATAATGCTGATAATACATAAAATCTATACTCAGGGGTAAGTTGTCACAAACAGAAAAACAGTTAAAAAAAAAAAAAGACAATACACATATGGCTTGCTTTAGATGGTAATGTCTTTTTGAAATTTATTCTGAAGTTAGTTAACATACAGTGTAGCCTTGGCTTCCAGTGATTCGATTCATCATTTAGTTGATGGCTCTAATAACTAATATAACGAACATAACACTCAGGGCTCATCTCAACAAGAGCCCTCCTTAATGACCATCACCCATTTTCCCCACCCCCATCAACCCTTAGTTTCTTCTCTGTATTTAAGAGTCCTTTATGGTTTTCCACCCTCTGTTTTTATCTTACTTTTCCTTCCCTTCCCCTATGATCATCTGTTCAGTTTCTCAAATTCCATGTATAAGTGAAATTATGTGATATCTTTCTCTGACTGAATTATTTAGCTTATTTACCCTCCAATCCCATCCATACTGTTGCAAATGGCAAGATTTCAATTTTTTCATTGCTGAGTAGCATTCCATTGTGTGTGTGTGTGTGTGTGTGTGTGTGAGTGTACCACATCTTCTTTATCCATTTATCAGTTGATGGACATTTGGGCTCTTTCCATAATTTGGCTATTTTTGATAGTGCTGCTATAAACATTGGGGTACATGTCCTCCTTCAAATCAGCACTTCTGTACCCTTTGGATAAATTCCTAGTAGTGCAATTGTTGGGTTGTAGGGTAATTCTATTTTTTAATTTTCTGAGGAATCTCCACACTGTTTTCCAGAGTGGCAGCACCACTTTGCATTCCCACCAACAGTGTAAGAGGTGTCCCTTTTCTCCACATCCTTGTCAACATCTATTGTTTCCTGAGTTGTTAATTTCAGTCACTCTGACAGGTGTGAAGTGGTATCTCCTTGTGGTTTTGATTTGTATTTCCCTGATGATGAGTGGTGTTGAGCATCTTTTCATATGTCTGTTTGCTATCTGGATATCTCCTTTGGAAAAATGTCTATTCTTGCCTTCTGCCCATTTCTTCACTGGATTATTTGTTTTTCAGGTGTTGAGTTTGGAAAGTTCTTTATAGATTATTGATACTAACCCTTTATCTGACCTGTCATTTGCAAATTTCTTCTCCCATTCCATCAGTTGCCTTTTAGCTCTGTTGACTGTTCCCTTTGCTGTGCAGAAGCTTTTTATCTTGATGAGGTCCCAATAGTTCATTTTTGCTTTTATTTCCCTTGCCTTTGAACAAAGCAGGAAAGAGTATTCAATGGAAAAAAGACAGTCTCTTTAGCAAATGGTGCTGGGAGAACTGGACAGCAATATGCAGAAAAATGAAGCTGGATCACTTTCTTACACCACATGCAAAAATAAACCAAAATGGATGAAAGACCCAATTGTGAGACAGAAAATCATAAAAATCCTACAAAAGAAAACACGTAGCAATCTCTTGACATCAGCCACAGTATCTTCTTACTTGACATGTCTCTGAAGGTAATGCCTTTAAATTGATATGGCTCTGGCTTCTCAGAGCTATGCCCTTTGAAACAACACTGGACTCATATCCATTTGACAAATTAGAGAACTGTAGGTTTGATTGAGGATATACTGATTTTTCCCCAAACAGGATCTTCTCTCAAGAGAAGATTTAATGAGAGCCCTCCCCACCCCCGATGGCCAAAACTTCATGGAATGTGAGTGTCAGAAAAGATGATCTTTAAAGTTCCTTCTAGCCCTAACATTCAAAATTTTATGCTCCTGAAACTAAGCAGAGCCAGGAAACCAGGCTAGAAGGCTATATGTGCTAACCAACACATGTAAGTGAGGGCTAGCAATATCAAACTGGAATTTAGAGGTAAAAGCCCACAGAATGAAGAAACTACATTCCCTAGGACAATTAGGGCAATGACTTGAGGGCTATATTATTTTTATTTTTCATTTATTTTATTTTATATTTTTATTTAATATTTTAAATTTATTTTATATGATATTTTATTTTTAGTTTGGGCAGTGACTTGAGGGCTATTTTCTGACTTAAAAAATATTTCTTTATGATGGCTAAGCAGTTGAGTGTATATAGTGTTTGAAACATAGTGTCTGTATTCTTATATATTTAGAAGTCCTTGAACTTTGAATTACATATAATCATGCCAGGAACTTGTTTAAAATGTAGCTTCCTTGCCCAGAACTTCTGATTTCATACATTAAGGGCAGGAACCGGGAACACGTATTTTTAACAAGAACTCAGAAAACTTGAGGTTGAGATTACATGTCAGAAACAGCTACTGACTGTGGTGAGGAAGCTCAATGGAGTCAGGCATTCCAGGTTTTTCTCTCCAGCAAGGAAGCATGTGGCAGAACAGAGGTGATCAGTGTTTTTAAAGCATATTAGTGCTATGGCTTGCCATTCCCATCACTTTACTTTGCTGCCAGCATTTGCAGTATAGTTATTAGAAGAAGGCGGATTGCAATAAGACTTTCCAGAAGGATTTTGATGTTGGCACACATCTGGATAAAAATTAGAGGAGACAAATCAATCCAAAAGACAGCTGTTTACCAACATCTCGCTGTTTCACATTGTGGGCAACACATCTGTATTCAGGGGTCTTTACTCCCATTTGAGTTAGGAAGTTTATCCCAGAGGCAATGTTTTCCTCATTTTAGACAGTTTACTGAAGTTCTCTCTCAGGTTGTCTTATACTCAGAACTGCCCCAAGAGATGGAAAATTAGATCCCTCTCACAGACCACACACTCTGGCTGGATGGAACTTCAGGTGCTGCTAAGAAGGTCCTATTGTTCATGACAACCAAGTCACAGTATGCAAGTGACTTTTTTCCTTCCACGCTTTTCAGACTGCATTTGAAAAAAATTTTTTTTGCCTTTCCCTTATTGTAGTCTGATTTTATCTGGAAATACATGCTAACAATGGAAGCTAGGATATTCCTAAGGAACCAACAGATCCACAACATAACCAAGATCAACATCTAAAGCCTCAGAACCCACCAAGCAATTCCTATTTACTATACCTTCTTATTTATGAAATTCCTTTTTTGGCTTCGATTTAATAATATGAACCAGATGCTATGGTAGAACCTTAAGTGAATGAGTCTACATAAGCAAGAAAATGATGCTTTATAAACCAAGGGTTCTGAAAATATAACTTGAATATCCTTTTGGGTTGCACCTGTAATTCTAAAAGAGAAAAAGTTAAAGTGAAGTTTTAGCTTTCATCATAGATTGCCAACTTTCCTTCCGACTGCGACAGACTCCACAGTTAATTGGGGCCTCTGATGACTAACGAGGAGATATCCCATCAAGTTGTGAGATCACTGCATTTTGAAAAAATAAGGATTTGGCTGCAGTCCAATTACAAGAAAAAGGAAATTAGCCAGAAAGAGTATCTTAAATGAAGATAAATCTTGGCATGTTTTTTTCCCCTTTACTGAGAATTCATTGTATGCAGCTTATAACTCACACTGATCTTTGTGGTATTTCTGCCAGGTAGGATGGGTATAGCACCCAGGACCACTCCAGAGGCAAAGCAAGCAGAATCTCCAAGTTTTCATCTTGTCCTATTCATCATGAGGCAGACAAGAGCACAGTGTGAACCATGTGGAAAGCTCATACATGTGAGTCTTTATGACTGCCATCCACAGATCAGAAAGTAATATTGCAGAGATTATTGTGATTCAGAAAGTAGAACAGCAAGGAGCAGCTCCATATCTTATACCCACAATGACAACCAGTATCCAGCCATATTTAGAGTAACATTTTTACAAGCCTTTGTCTTATGTCTGGAGGAGGGTTTTGCTGAGAAGCAAAACTGAGTTAGGAGGAATAGAAGAACAAAGGGAGGTTGGGCAAAAGAATGGGGAATGAGACACATTGATGCCTAATTAGGCCTAATTATCTTTTTTAAATAAGGAGAGCTGAGTTTATTCGTTTTTCCATTCATTCAATAAATATTTATTAATCACATACTGTGAAACCAGTACTCTGCCAGGCATTGAGAATATGATAGTAAGCAAGACTCCTCCACGGAGCATTATGAGTGTCATAATCTAGTGCATTAACTGTGATTATTGGTGCTATGAAAGTCCATAGGATGGGCAGCCAATGGATATTTGAGAGATCAGATCAAGAAAGCCTTTCAGGAAGAAATAACGTTGGATCAATCACTTTTGGGAGCCCCTTTTTATTCATTTTTAAATGGCAATAATAAAACTAGCTCATAAGTTTGAGGTGAAGATTGGACAAGATGATGTATATAAAGTTTTTGGCATAGTTTCTTGACATAGTAAGCTCTGCAAAGATATAGTTGATACTATTATTTTTGTTATTATTATTACTCTTAAATTATTACTACTAGTCCACAATTACTACTGTTGTTATTACTTTTATAATTATTTTGGACTTGAAGCATGGGTGGGTGAGAGCCAGGAGAAGGATTGAGATCATGTCAGATAACTAAACATGTGTAAAGAGCTACAGGCAAGATACATCATAGCTTGGGGAAAATGGACAGTTAGTGTATATATATACATATATATATATTTATAGTACGTACATGCATATGTATGTATACACAAATTATATGGTGAATTGCCTCTAAAACCCAAACTCTAAGTTCATAAATGTGTTACAATGGGTCCTTGGGAATCCAATGGGTTAAGCTTTTAAAAGCTCAGAATCATCTCCACAAGGGTGTGGATCTAGGGCAAAATTTCAATACATGATACCCTTCAACCCCCACCTCCATTCTTATATAGATAAAACTAAGTACCAAGTGACCATAAAGACCAGAGGGAAAATTGGCCCAAAGAAGCACCCTGAAGACTTTAGGAGGAAAAACCTATTGGGAAATCGATTCTTTAAGTGTTTTTTTAAGTGTTTATTTATATTTTTTGAAAGAGAGACAGAGCATTAGTAGGGGAGCAGCAGAGAGAGAGGGAGACACAGAATCTGAAGCAGGCTCCTGTTTCCAAGCTGTCAGCACAGAGCCTGACACTGGGCTCAAATTCACGAACTGCAAGATCATGACCTGAGCCATAGTTGGCGCACAACTGACTGAGCCACCCACTACTGGGAAATAGATTTGCCTTAGCGTTGTCCCTGGATAATTTCAGATTGGTTGTGGGTAATCATTTCTTTCTAGCCCTTGAAGACAAATTTTTTGCTACCCTCATATGCTTTCCTCCATCACTGATCATCAGTATAAATGTCATGCATTTTGTTCCTACCAACCTGTTCTTCCTTTATAAACTATTGAAGACCTATTGTCCTGAAATTCTAAGAACAATTTAGAATATTTCACCAAAATGTAACTGTACTAACCATCTCTTTATAGAAATGCATTTATTTACCTATAATTTAATATCACATTTTAGAAAATTTTGCATTCATATGAAAAATGGCCATCAAAAAGGATCCTCTGTAGAACTGCTATTGAAGTCATTTCCCATGACTTGACTTCATGACATTTGTTCTTACAATTAATTTATCTAAAACTTAACATCAAGAAAAAGTTCATCTTTTCTGATGATCAGGTAATTTTTTTCATTTTTTAAAAAATAACTTACAGCTAACTTTATTTCTTCATTTTTTTCTTTCTTGGTTTGGCTATCAAAAGCTTGGAGTTAATACTTAATTACTATCAATAGCTCATTCTTGATTTAATTCTCTACTTCTTTATCTTGTTCCCACTAGTTTCTTAGATGACCTGTGTGAAAAGGGGGTTATCTATAGAGAGATCATCTGGTTGAGGCTAGAAGTCCACCAAGATCCCAAAAGTTACACTTAGTTTTAGGATGATCATCTAGACTATCATATAAGAGAAGGCTTTATTCTCTCACAGAAGTCCTTGCAGACTTGGTACCTTCTTCTATGTGATGTTTGCTGTCCTTTTCTTATTTATTTTAAATTCCATGTGGGAGTATATATTCGTTTTTATTTCAAGATATTTGAAATTACTTTAGAAAAAAGAATGTTGTAAATTATAAATAAATGATCATGAATTATAAATATTTGGCATTAAGATTTCAGCAATCACAAGTTATCTCTCTGAAACATGCACTGAACCCACCACCAAAACAAGGGTCTGTAAAGGAGCTCCAAGAAACACTAAGCTTCTACAGCATTTTCCTTGTGAACAAATCTTTGGTACTTTAGGTGGCACTCAGACCCAATGACCTACTGTGAGCATGGAGAGTAAGCGGTAAAACTATGCCTTTTTCACCCTGCAAAGGGAAACAGGGAGCTATGGCTTTAGTGTCTCTTCAGATTACACAAATACAGAGATTTGCAGTTTTTAGAACTGCTTCTAAGACAAGCAGGAGTGAAATGAGAGCAATAGCTAGAGTGCTCTTCAGCCTGGGTAGTTTTCCTTAAGATGTTTTGTTTGGTGACAAGTCACTTCTTATTTTAAATCCTGCTGTTTGACTGAATGGGGATTGCTGGAGAGGAGGTGGGCAGGGGCATGGGCTAAAGGGATGATGGGCATTAAGGAAGGCACTTGTTGGGATGAGCACTGGGTGTTATATGTAAGTGATGAATTACAGAGTTTTACTCCCGAAACCAATACCACACTCTATGTTAACTAACTTGAAATTAAATATTTTTAAAAGGAAGAAATGATAGTGAAGATATGTTACTCTAACTTCCCCATATTTACGTGACCTCTCATCATGGTTTCTTGGTGCTATACCAATGTACATTGAGCCCAAGAATAAAACAAGAATGAAGTATGGACTTTTTGGCACCCAATTATATGTCATTGAATACAAATGCAGGAGCCAGAGGAAGAAGAGCTCAGAAGAGTAGTTGGAGTTGGTGGTAACTGGGAAATGAAAACACTGTAATTTGAAAGGGGAAATGAAAGAGCATTCTAAATGAGGGAGGTTGAATAAAGAAGGGTCAGAAATGAAAGTGCCTGGGAGGGATGTGAGAATGAGTGGGGAGGACAGGGGCATACGAAATGCGGGTATCTAGTGTGATAGAAAATGGAGATTGTACGATAAATAGAAATTGAAGTAGTAAAAATAAGATTGCATAGGTAGGTTGCGACTAGATTGTCAAAGTCTGTAAAAATGCAGTAATGTTTCTAGAAGTGCTACAAAAGTATAGAGTATGAATTAAAAGTTGTAAAGATTACATTAGAAACCAAAAAGCTGTTGCGAAAATCTAGTAAGAGATGAAGTGAAGATGTGATTAGGTTTTAGAGGAGGGTGATGACACTAAAAATGGAAACAGGGGCACCTGGGTGTCTCAGTTGGTTAAGTGTCTGACTTTGGCTCAGGTCATGATCTCACGGTTCGTGGGTTAGAGCCCTGCATTGGGCTTTGTGCAGACAGCTCAGAGCCTGGAGCCTGCATCAGATTTTGCGTCTCCCTCTCTCTTTGCCCTACCCTACTCACGCCCTGTTTTTCTCACTCTCTCAGAAATAAATAAACATTAATTTTTTAATATAATGGAAACAAACATAAGCCTATTTAAGTGGAGGAAGAAACTGGCATTTATTGAGCACCTATCATGTGCCTAACCTTTTGCATGTATTATCTAACTTATTTATGTCTCATGAAAACCTTGAAAGGTAGGTAGGACTATCCCAAGTCTACAGATAAAGTAGAAGAGGTAACACTTTCAGAAATTCATTCAGCTGATATGAACGGTCAAGAATTGAATTCAACGCTTTCCAACACCAACAGCTACAATCTTACCATTTCAACTTTAGTTATCTTGAAAGGCAAAGAAGAAAGGATAGGATTTGCTCTCAAAGCTGATATCTGTCATAAAATTAAAAAATAAGTTTCTGGATACTTTAGGCTTTCTATCTATAAGATATTAAAATTGTGTCACAGGGGCTCCTGAGTGGCTCAGTCGATTAAACCTCTGACTTTGGCTCAGATCATGATCTCACAGTTTGTGAGTTCAACTACATCAGCCTCTCTGCTGTCAGCACAGAGCCCACTCCATATCCTTCCCCCACTTCTCTGTCCTTTCCCAATCCTCCTCGCTCTCTCAAAAATAAATAAAAATGATGTCATAAATGGAGACAAAATAGTTATGAAAAACTAAAGGAAGAAGGGAATAATAGTAATCCTAATTTTTTATGATATTTACTTTGTTCCAGAAGCTTTTCTAAGACCTTTACCTGTTTTATTACATTTCATACTCTGAAAAAGCTTGTATGGTAAATACAATCATGCTCATTCTTGTTAGGAAGCTGAAGCTTGTTTGGAGAAGTGAAGAAACTTGTCTGGTGTCACAGCTAGGGATCCTCAAAGCGTAGAGCCTAAAACTGGGCTTGCCTCTCATGTAGTTTATTTTGGGAAGGAAATGACCCCAAGGGACAGGAATGGGAGACTGGAAAAGTGAACAAGGGAAGCAAAAAAGCCAGTCAAAATTGTGTAACTGACAAGGTCACTGAGTGGTCAGTTAGGCCTCTATCAATCCGGAACTCTCTGGAGAGCTGAGGAAAGAACCCACAAAATTATCCTCAAGGGACAAAAGAAGGAACTATTTAATAATGGCTCCCATCTTCCTATTGGTCAAAGGTTGCCCCTTGCACTTTCAAGTTTGCACATGCAATAGAATGTTGAACAGGTCCTGTGTGGCAATGACAGAGCAGAAAGAAAGAGATGAGTGCAGCCTAGGAAAAATGTGATCAAGATAGTTATCCTATCAATAGCAGGAATGACAATGTAGGTCGAGGTTGTGAGATAGGCACAAGAGGTGTAAGGAAACAGAAGGTCCAGAGGCAGAATAAGGATTTGAATCCAGGTAGTCTGACTTGATAGCCTGAGCTCTTACAAAAGAGTTTTTTTCAAACACTGTTTTCATCACACTCATCTGGAGGCTTTTTGGAAACATAGCTTACAGAGCTTCACTTCTAGAGTTTTTGATTCTGTAGGTCAAAGATGGGGCCACAGTATTTGCATTTATCTCAGTTTCAAAGTGATGTTGCTAATACTGTCCCAGGGACCACACTCTGGGAACCACTGGTCTTACATGTACGATATGTATCCTGATGAGGATCTCTGAGATAAACAAAGGAGAAATGCATCACTATGCCCAAATCACTGACTTTCATATTCTTGGGAAACAACCTGGATGCTTCTCAAAAGAAAAATATTCTCTACATGGAAAACAAGGTTTAGATCATAAACACTTGTGTAAGAAATGATAAGCCTGGTTCAAGAGGCTCTGGATGATCAAAGAAATAATATGATGGACTGTCACATTGCAAGCATGAGTCCAAAAGAAGTAGTTGTGAAACTTGGAAAGAAAATAAATACATAAACATAAGAGATTTAGAGTATGATGAAGCTTAATCACAAAATGAGAGAATGTGAGAGAGAAAACAGAGCAGCTGTTATAACTAAATTTTTAAACCTTTATATCTTCTCTGTAACAAGCTCTCAATTTTTGCTACATTTAATTAACATCTATTAAAAATAAGACTGCAAAAATACATAAGGGTTCTTACTTTCAAGAAGTTTACAGTCCAGTGAGTATGAGAAACAAGAAAGTAATTAAATTTAAAAGCCTCCTAGTAAACCTATAGAGAAAGGAACAAAAACCTATAAGAGCATGAAAAAGAAAGTAGCAAACTTTGCCTCAGAATGCTGAAAAGGGTGTTAAAAATCCTGAGGTAATTAAATTGGGTGTGAAGGAGGAATGGGGTTTGCCATACAAAGAAGGGAATAAAGAACATTCTGGGTACAGGGCATCATACACTAAGGAATCATGATGAACCTAGGATGTGTTAGGAACAATGTTGAACTCAGCTTGATTGGAAAGTATCAAGATATATATTGGAACCAGAGTGTAAAATTCATGTGCCAACTAAAAGTTTTGAACTTTATTTAGTAAGCAGAAGAGAGATAATAGAGGTGTTAAAATGATCGTTGGCATAAGATTTGGGTTTTTTTTAATTAATTTTCTAGAAAGATTTCTAGATGAAGTGTGGAAAGTGAAGTTGATTGGAAAAATGAAGTGTGAAAGGTGAAATATGGAAATGAAGTTTCTGAAACAAAGCAGTGACAACAGAGGCACTCTACCCTTATTGAAGAGCTTAGATTTGAAGGGCATGGAAAGATCTGAATACATAGTCGAAATGGAATCAGGAAATGGGGAAAAAGAGAAGAAGAAGGAGTGTAAGAATTACCTTGAAGATCCTTATAAATGTGAGTCCTTTATCTGGCTCTAAGAGTAATGCTCTGGTTTTTCCATTATACTTACGATTTTTTGCTTGTTTTATTTTGTTATTAAGCACCTACACATAGATAACTCAAAGAAGTTAGGACAACACTTCTTATAGTATTCTTTAAAAATGTCACACATAGGTAGGACAATGTTTCAAAGTCAAATAGTTTTTTTAAGGCCTTCTTAAATGTGTATTGAGATCCACTAAGTATTCTGTGTTTCCTAACTCATCTGTCTATAGAAACCCTTTTTCACAGAGAATCTCTCAGGTCTGATGTGCATTGAGCACAGTCAGGAAAATGCTGGTTTAGGAGGTATAGGAGCTCTTCCTCTTCACAGTGAGATAGTTTTCAGCAGATAGAGAAATGGAAGGTAACCCTTCTTCAAAAGGGGTATCATGGTAGAGTGAACAAGTAACGGGTTTCAGAGAAAGTCAAACTTGAAGCAATATCCTGATTCTTTCCTTGGTATGTGCATAATTTGGGGAAAGTTAGGTAAACTCTGGGTCTTACTGTACTCATGTTTGAAGAGCAAGTAATGTTACTTTGTAAGGTACTAAGGAATCAGAGACATAGATATATAAAGTGTCTTTCTGGTTCTTAAGCAACAAGTTATAGCTGCAAATTTTTCATTAGGGAAGCTTCGATTTTTAGCCTATAATGTTAACCTCTATTCCTATTCCTATGGGTGGGGAATGTTCTTACAAATTTCGTCTTCTGGTTCTTTAAATCTTCACCTTTTGTTTCTTATTCTTCATATTGCTCATAGGTGTTGTTTCTGCCTATCATCTATTGATCTCTGCTCTTAGTTGATTTGGTTTTTGTGTGCTGAACTAACTGGCCAGTTCATTGAAAGAAGGTCCAGTGGTGTGGATCTAGACTTGGTAGTTTCTGAGGCAAAAAGCAGAAAGTTAGGAGAGTTTTCTTTTCAAAGAAAAGTTAAAGCAGAATGAGAGATGTGGAGAGCTGAAACAGGAACTATTTCTGTATGAGTTCATGACTCCAGATCCAATTTCTGTTTTACTAAGAAGAATGATCCATAAGACTAAATGACAAGCATGTCAGAAAAAATAATCATTATGACCTCTTCAGGTTTTGGTTGAAAATGATTAACATGCTATTGTGAAGATACTTCCTTGGGCAAGAGGGTAGGTAATAGCTTAAATGGAATATATAACTTGATGTAGCTGTATTCTGTTACCAATTAGAAGATTCTAAACCAGTTAATTTTTTTAAATAGTGCATGATATTTGCTATAATACATAGTTCTCAGCTTCTACTTGAAATCTCACAAGCCAAAGTAATTTAGAATCCTTAGTGCAATAAAACTGCCATTAGTCACCAAGATGAACAAATTTCAGGGATGTGCTCTTTTACTCTGTTGTTTAAAAAATTTTCCAAGTCTTTTGTTGCTTACTGAATTAACCACAAACTTCTTTTTTTTAAATAGTTTATTGTTGAGTTAGTTTCCATATAACACCCAGTGCTCATCCTCACAAGTGCCCTCCTCCATGCCCATCAACCCCTTCCCCTCCCTCCCACCCCCATCAGCTCTCAGTTTGTTCTCAGCATTCAAGAGCCGCTCATGATTTGCCTCCCTCCCTCTCCCCAACTATTTCCCCCCTTCTTCTCCCCCACAGTCCTCTGTTAAGTTCCTCCTAATCCATCTATACGAACCACAAACTTCTTAATGTTCCCCAATTTAAAGCTCTCCACAGGCATGATGAAACAAGGAGGAACTAAATTATGTGTCTTAGACCACTGCTTCTCAAACTTTAATACACAGATGAATGACCTGAGAATCTTGATAATATCTGGTTATGATTTAATAGGTTTGCTTAGAGCAAGGCATGGCAGGATCTTAGGTGATGAAAATTAAGGAAGAAAAATAGACTCTTAGCATTAAATTCTGGGGTGGAGGATGAGGGGAATAGGAAAAAAAAAAAAAAAGCCAGTGAAGGGCACCAATGGAAAATAAGAGTGAGAGAGGAAGAAGCCTAGAAAGAGATTCCCAAGAGATTTTCCCCTCCAAATGACATTCTTTCAGATAAATCCAGGGAAGTGCAGGTATTTGATTTGTTTTGCCTGGTTTATATTTCTCTGTCCAGATACTGAATAACAAGTTTCCTAGAAGTTTGGAACTAATAGTCTGAAACCCCTTGAGTTTTTTTTCACCAACACTAGAGTTGAATTCTAAGATGGGGAATTGGTACCCTGACTTTTTTTTACTTTAGAAAAGATTACCATCTTTCTGAGGTGGATATTAGGGTAATCATCTCTCTGGCTTGAGGATTTTAATTGTGGTATTTAGAAGCTTGTCCATCAGTCCCTAGTCATCTCGGAATTTTCATGCACATCAGGCTTGCCACAAGATTCCAGAATCTTTAGGTATTAGGATGGTAACTTATTCAACATTTACTAGACAAGGGATATCATGATTAAGCTCTATATACATTATTTCATCTGAATCACAGTAAAGAAGTACTGAATTAGCATATGTTCAATTAAACTGAATGTCTTATAAAGTAATACTACAACTTTCTTCAGGGCTTTATATAAATATTACATGGTGTTGGTGGGTTTTCTTTGCTGTTAGGTACTGACTGTTTAGTTTCTTTTCTTAATTTTAAGACTATTAGATACAAACATAATTACTGAAGATTCTTTTTCTATAACTAGAGGTGATGTTGAGCATTAATGATACATTTGAATAGTTCTTATTTGGTGTTTGGAGAACATACTGTTTTTAAAAGTTTGAGTTCCTGGTACCATTATTCCTTCTGGGATTTCACTTAGCTCTTTAATTGAGTCATTTTCATTTTAATCAAACTGTTCCTTGGAGCAGTGATAATACCACAGGAGGTCCTAGTATAGATCTCACTTTGGCTTTTACATGGCTAATACTCCATTTTGAAATTCAATCCATGGTCTATGTTTCCCTTCACTGACTTCTGGGAAAGTAAAACATTAAAAAATGTTAAACTATTACTTACTTCCGTGCCTTTTAAAGAGGAGTCCAAAGGTTAATAAGATGGAAATGTTTTTTCAGCAAAGCTTGGTTGTAATATTTAACTTCTGGTTTGTTTCTGGGACTAGATCCACAAGGAAAGTTTTCCGTTCTGTGTGGAATTATTTCAACATGAATGCTTTTGCTCCTGGCCTCTAGTGCAGTGGTCTGAATCATGACTATGTATAAAATAAACTTGGGAGATTTTTGAAAGTAGATCTTCAGTCCCCACCATGCCTCTAGGGAACAAGAGTCTCTGGGGTGTGACCTTAACATCTTTATTTTAAAACCACCACCATAAGCACGACTAACCACGGGCTCACTGAATGATTTTTGTACCCAGGCAGGTTTGGAAATAACTATACAGAGCAATAAAATGCTCCCAGCTGATCAAAGAAGGGAGGAGAGCCATGTCTTTACTTGGCCAAATATATTAGAAACTTGGAAGTGTGCTCTGGGGAACACCTACATCAGAATCTCCTGTAAAACTTATTATAAGACCAATTCCAAAACCCTAATTTAAATTTACTAAATCTAAATCTCAGTGACTTGGTAATCTATTTTATATCAGGTCCCCAAGATATTTCCATGCATGTTTAAATTTTAGAAACTCTATATGAATGAGCAATAAACTGCCTTGATGGCTACTCTTTTTTGGTTATTTTCTGATCATATTTAATTCTATCATTGATCTGCAGGAACCATCAGAATAATTCTAAGAAATTGTTCTCAATTTTTTCTGAATATTGAGTTCCCCTTGGTGAAATCTGTGAGTCCTCTCCCTAGAAAATTTCACACAGGCACATATGCATATTTTTTATTTCAGGAAGTTCAGACTTGAGGCCAATTCATATGTCACATTAATAACTGATACCCTGGAAGGGGTAACTAAGTCAATCAACTTCAGTAAACATTTTTTATTTTAAATTTTTATTGTTGTATTTATTTTTGGGAGAAAGAGAGACAGAGCATGAGCAAGTAAGGAGCATAGAGAGAGGGAGACAGAATCGAAGCAGGCTCCAGGCTCTGAGCTGTCAGCACAGAGCCGCGTGCGAACTCGTGAACTGCGAGATCATGGCCTGAGCCAAAGTCTGATGCTTAACTGACTGAGCCACCCAGGCACCGTAACATTTCTTCTTGATGGATCTACTCCAGGATATGGCAGGGGTAAGGAAATCCAGAGAAACCTGGATCAGAAATCTGCAATGGGACTGAGAACAGGGAGGAAGAAACTTATGCCTGAGTTAGAACCCTGCTTAACATGGAGTAAAATCTGAATGGAGAGCTTCTTTTTTAAGACCCATGGACCCAAGAGTTTACAGAAACACTTTCTTTATTCTTCTCTCTGGCTTAAGAGGGCTATGATAGATAATGGAACTTTCTTCAATGCAACAAACATTTCTTTTTAGTATCTATTGTATGCCAAGTGCTGCCAGGAGCTGGAAGTACAAAGTTGAATCAGACACATGTGGCTGATTTTAAACAGCTCACAGCTAGTCGTATATTCCATATTGCTGAATTTCACACACAGCTGGCCTTCCAAAAAGCTCATGATCATAGTTGTGAAATATCCAGCTTAAGACATTCACTAAAGTTTGAAAGATTTCCCAGATTGCTATCCTATTTTGTCTTTTAGCCCACTGCTCAGTACATTTTTCTACCAACTCTCAGCTTCCCAGCTCCATGCCTTAGTTCTCCATATCTGTTTCTTCCCCTCTGGATTTGGTAGCCCATTTGCATTTATTCCTCTGGCATACAGAATTCACATATGTCCCTGAACATTTAACTCTAAATGCTCCCATGGCTGTGGTGCTTCTGGAGCCCTGGCTCCCAATATCAACAGTTCTGGCCTTCAGAATCTTAGTAGCACAGAAGTTCCCAACCTAGGAAGCACCTTAATTTCTTGATTAAACATTATCAAGTGTACCAGACACTATTCTAGGCACTGGGAATACATCAGTGAGATAAATTGACAAAAAATCCCCAGGCTCTTGGAGTTTACATTTTTGTAAAAGGAGATTTGCAATAAATGCATAATAGTTACATCACAAACACATACGTAATGTATGCAATAAACACATTCCATTCCCATTATTCATAGATTTCATACTTGAAATTTGCCTACTTGCTAAAGGTTATTTGTAACTCAGAAATCAATATTCACAGTGTTTTCGTGGCCATTTGTAAACATGCCAGAGCAGTGAAACACCTGTCACCTAATAGGCACATTCCTAAGTGAGGTCAAACGAGATGATGCTTTGCCTTCGTTTCTGTTCTCCTATTAATAATTGTCTTTTCTTGGTCTATTTAGTGTCATGTCATTAATGATTTTGTTGTTTAAAATTCACACCACATTCCTCCCCCAGCAAGTATAATTCTTAGGCAAGTGTTTCTTAGTGCAAGAAGTCTGTGATGTCTTTTACACAGAAAATATGTTTGTTAGATAAGCTTTTTTCAGCCATAAATTATAGGTTCAATGTTAATGAATCAGCAATATATAATAAATTGTCTTTAAACATAAGCACACATAAAGTGGGGTTATGTATTGATGGTTGAAGAAAGTATGGAGATCAAGAATAGTGGTTCAGTATATGCTAATTCAGTGTTCATAGAGAAGTAACTACTGTGAATGATGACAATCAACTGTATATATTAGATCAGATTTTGATTAATGTTATGATTAAAAAATAAAGTTACAAGGTGTATTAGAAGTGTTCGGTGGGGGGGTGTGCTTTTAAATAACAATGATAAGTTCAGGTGATATTTGAGTGATAATATGAAAGAGATTAGAGAAGAAATCATGAAAATATTTGGAGGGGGAGCATAGTAGGTAGAGAGAAGAGTAAGCACAAAGGATGTAAGGCTGGGAGAAGAATGGAAGGAGGCCAATGGAGCAAAGGGGAAAGTAGTAGGAGCTGAAGTCAAAGACTGAATGGGGAGTAGAAGATTCTATAAAGACAGTGGCTTTTTTTCTGAATGTAGTGGGAAGTCACTAAAGAGTTTTGAGTGGGAGAGGGACATGACCTGACTTATGTTTTAATAGGATCTTTTATGTTGAGCATAGACTGAAAGGAAACAAGAGTAGAAGTTGGTCCATTAGGAAGTTTATATCATCCAGGGAAGAGATGACAGTAGCTTAGTCCAGATTGTTAACAGTGGAGGTTGAAGAGTGATTGGATTATGGGTATCTTTTAACAGTAGATCCAATTGAATTTGTTGCTGATGAAATGGGGTACATAATTGATAGGGAAGAAGCAAGAATTGTGAAATGATTTTGGCCTAAGGAACTGGGATAATAGAATTGCCATTTGATTAAATGAGCAAGCACTTATGGAAGGAGCAGATTTGGGAGTAGGATGATCAGGAATTCTGTATTGTATCCATTAGGTTTGAAATGCGGGACATTCAAGAGGAGATGTGAAATAGGTATTTAGAAATAGGTATTTAATCTAGATTTCAAAGGACAGGTCTGGACTGGATTAAAGCCATTAAAGCTATAATCCTAAATGTCCAACAGTTTTACATATCCAATGCTAGTTATATATCCTGGATATAGATATCAATATATTTCCTGGTATATAGAAAAAAGAAGATACTCTAGTTCTGACCCTAGAAGCACTCTAGCATGATGGAAGATGAGGAAAAACCATCTAAGAAAACTGGAAGGATGAGTAAGTGAGGTAGGAGGCAAAAACAGGAAAGTAATGTTGTCCAGGAATACCAGGGGTGAAAGTATTTGGAGAAAGAGTGAGTGATCAACTATGTCAAATTTTTTGAGTTGGACAAGAAATATGAAAAGAAAATTGAGCTTTGGAGTTAGCATGCAAAGATCATCAGTGGCGTTGGCAAAGCATTGAAGGCATGAAAGCCTGATAGTAGTTTATTCCAGAGATAACAGGAGATAAATTTGAGTCAGCAATCATAGACACGTTTTTCAAGGACTATAGCTGTAAAGAAGAGAGGAGAAATGAGGTGGTAAGTAGAGAGCATATTGGGTTAACAAAATTTTTATTAATGATGGAAGACATTAAAGCATATTTGCTGTTAGAAGGTGATTTTTCATGTGTCTCTTGCATTTATGCATGTCTTATGAGCAGAGACAATCGTTGCTTCTGTTCTGGGTTTTATTTTCAAGGATATTTATATAATGAACAGCTTTTGAAGACAAATAAAGTATCTCCCTTCAGAACAAAGGGCAGACATATTTACTGTCCAGTATAATAAATAATTCAAGTTCCCTAAGCTCAGAATTCCTCTCCTGTAATGCAATTTACTGCATATGCAGGTGTCACCTGGCCCTTTTTGCATCACCACATGAATGTTAAGGCTTAGAGAACCAGCACAATAAAATGTTTATTCTCTGACTACTGCTATTGCTGTCAATAATAAAGTCCTTTGTTTCTGACCTACGAGTCTCATAGCTTCTGCTCACAGCTATAAAATTGTGACAGACTAACTTGTGGTTTGAAGTAGGTTAAAATCTCAGACCCTTCAGTTCTTGACCCTTATATATTGAAAACAACAATCCAGTAGAGAAGAAAAAATTACTCCTGGACAAGAGACAGGGAAGGATTTTTGTAGTAATGTCTTGAGTAGGTAAGAGGAACCAGATCAAATGCATAAGCATAGGATCTCAGACATTTCTTCCATAGTAATAGAAAAGCATAGAATTCATGGGAACAGATACAGGTAAGTGAATTAGTGTGGTTATTGGAATGTGTGGACATTCTCTTGATATTGCTTTGGATCTTTAGTGCAGTAAGACGCATTGTCATTAGCTGAGAATGAATTTGGAGAAGAAGTATTAGAGACCTAAGAGAGAAGAAAAGGTACAGAATAATCATCTGTGTGTAGGAGGGAGAATAGACAGGGAAAAGCAGTTGGATTGATGAATGTCACTATAGCCCGAGTTCTAACTAAGACTGAGAATTCAGCAGGATACACTCTTACACGCCCTTCATGAGTGAATCATAATAAATTAATGCTGATGGCTCATGTCCTTTGGGCATTAGGACCCACTGTAGCCAACAATTCCCCGTTCTCATCCCAGGGACATTTGATGCATGGTCAAATACAGTGGATCTTATTCATCAATTAAGCACTAGCAATTTTTCCCAAATGTTCTGGGGTTTATGTCTCTGTGCAAATAAATCTTTAGATTCACATTTTAATAACAAGTGGCTATCTGGTCTACACTGTTAAATTTTAATTGTATTACTAGAGAATGCCAATTTGTGTCTTTTATTGGTGATGCTGTTTTCTAGCTTACTAGACATTTACTTTACTCCCAGATAATTACCGTGGCTTAGATTTTAATGTCTTAATTAACTGTCCTTATTAACTATATGGCAAGAGCTTCAGCACAAAAATAACTTCTTACAAAAATATGATTAATAATAAAAATATTATACTTATAACCCTATCACCTACAGAAAGAAGAATATTGTGAAGTAGGCAGCATTCAATTAAGTTGGTTCTGATAAATAAATTTCTTTTAAAGCTCAGGCTCATGGATCAGTCCAGTGTCATGGTAAGACAGCCTCACTACAGCAGCTGTCTTGGCTGGGCAGCTTCTTAATCAAAACATTCCAGTCCCAGACACTTTTTTAAACTAGGAAAGCATGCCAAAAGGAAACATAGAGATGCCTGTTTTCCTCAGTCTTTATTCAGTCAGAACTCTCTGTTATCTTTATTTGTTGTGATGGTTTAATTAGCCAAACAACAGACACTTCTCAGCACCTCCTATGTGTCCACATTGTTTTGTATATTAGTCAAAATAAGTTGAGCTCTGCCATGCTCACCAATAGTCCCTCAAATTTCAGTGGCTAGCACAGTAAAGTTTTATTTTCCATGAATGCAAAACCCTAACCCTCTGCATATTGGATCACCCTCTTTTATCTTGTAGCTGCTCCACTGTGGGCCCTCGAAGCTGCCACAGAGCCCCTGAGGTTGCCATTGTATGGGAAAATGCCCCTGGAGGATTATGAAGGATGGATTTGGCTAATATCAGTTCTATCCATAGCACATTGACCAGAATCTAGTACATGGCCCTAACTGTAAACAACAGGGAAGCTGCAGAATGCTTCCTGCATCCTGCAGATGGTTGGAAAGCCCCAGGGGAGTATATTAGTTTCCTAGGACTGTTGTAACAAAGTGTTACAAACTAGGAAACTTAGAAAACAGAAATTTATTCTCTCACTGTTCTAGAGGTTAGAAGTCTAAAATCAAGGTGTCATTAGGGCCATGCTCCCTCTGAGACTCTGGGCAGAACTCCATCTTGCTTGCTGCCTCCTTGCTTCTAGGCATGACCATTAATCCTTGAAATTCCTTGGCTTGCAGACTATTCCTATAGTCTCTGCTTCTGTTATCACATAACGCTCACCCTGTGTGACTCCATTTTCACATAGCATCTTTCTTTTCCAGTAAAGTTGACATAGGGCCTACCCTACTGATGTCACAATATGATTATATCTTCAAAGACCCTATTTCTAAATAAGTTCACATTCACAGTGCATAGGTTAGGTCTTCAACATCATTTGGAGGGACACAATTCAACCCATTGCAAGGAATAAGCTCAGAATGTTAGGAAAATACTCAGGAGTGACCCTTAGGCCAGAGGAATTTCCTACCTTAGAAAGAGACATTTCTAAGTCCTTAAAATCACCAGAGGACATCAAGCAAAAACATGAAAGAAGGGCATTCCAAGCAGTGTTTTCAAAGATCCAGCAGGAACAGAGAATCTAATACACTATGCAAACAGTTTTGTCTTGCTAGAGATGAAGTTCAAGATAGGAAAGTAAAAAGACATGGTGCTGAAGGACTTTGAATGGTTGAGACTTTATCTTTAGAGCCAAAAGTTTTAAGCATGGAAGTGACAGTATGAGAATTTAAGAAGAATCATCATGACTACAGAATGAAACAAACATTGAAGGAGGCGAAGTTGGAATTAGAAATGACTGTGATGATCTAGGTAAGAAGGGGCAGCAGTGCTAGGAATGGTAGTAGGAGTGATAGTGAAGGGAAGTGGATGGATTCTGGAGATGTTAGGAGGGAAAATTATGTTTTGTGCTCGTTACCATGCTGGGGAGAGGTAATGGTAAAAGACCCCTTGTTTCTGGCTAGATGTGACAGGGAACAAAGGCAGAGGAGCAGATTTGTCAGGGGGTAGACTAAGGGTAGGAAAGTTGCTGAGATATTTTACATGTCACGAGAAACCCAGGAGGTTAGGTAACCATATCAGCTACAATCCATGTGCTCTTTCAACCACATCCTGTTGCTTATGAAAGCCACACTAGCAAAATTCTAACTAGCGGAAAACCAAAACAGCAGTATATTATTTAGAATGGTATAACAGAAGTGTAAGAGTTATAAAAGGAGTTCACTGAATGAAAAGTCTTTGAGATCCAAGAAAGAGCAGTCTTGAAGGAGCAAAAGACTCTCAAGCTTGATCTTTGAACTAGAGAATTTGGAGAACCAGAACAAGGTTGGGAAAGCATACCATGAGTGCGTAGAAAGGTGTAGAGAGAGTATATGCTTGGCCTCCTGGAGTGGGAGGTCCAATCTGAGTAATAGTGTGAGAGAGAAAATTAGATGGGGCAGGTGAAAACAGATGAGGCAGGGTTTGACACTCAAACAGCAAGCTCTCCACAGTGTCATTTACCAAAATGGCACTCTCTCTCTCTCTCTCTCTCTGGAGAGCATTTCCTGTTTTCTTTAAGTAGGAATGACTAAATGATTGAATGACTATTTCAACCCAGGATCATCAAATAACTTAAACTTCCTTTTTGTCCACGAGTTAGCATCTTTGCTTATGCTTATTATTTTAGTGACTTTTTTTCTTTCAGTGAGAAGACAAGGCTACTTTTTAAAGGGAAGAAATATGATTTTACCTTTCCAATAGTGGGAATTTATTCTAGTCTCAGGGGAGGTACGATAGGTCAGAAATCAGGATGTTTTTGTTCTCAGTCACTAATGAGCTGTAGAACCTTGGTCACTGGGCCTTCCCTGGCTCTGGTTTCTTCATTTGTAAAATAAAATACCAGACCAGACCCTCTTTAAGGCTTCTTTCAGATCTATTATTTTATGAGCCATGCTTGATTTATTAGTCTCTTAAATACATTCAGCTCCAATGATGCAAGGGCATTATAAATAGCTGAATTTTTACTACGTTTTCACAATATCAAAATAACTTGATTATTTTAATTCAATTAACTAAATATTCAAATATTTTTTACAGTTGGACTGTTCCATTCATGTATTGAATGCAACTGCACCTGGTTGGGACCAATTCCTTTCAACTTCCACAGCAGCTCAGCCTCATTAGATTGTTCCCAGTGAGGGCTTCCAGTTTAGTTATCTTACTTCAACAGTATCTGAAAGGGGAAGTTTAATCAGGAACTTTAGAGTAGAAGTTCTGCAACTTTCATGTGCTTAAGAGTCACCTGTGTGAGGATTTGCAAATGCAGATTCCTGGCCCCTCGCCTTAGAGAGTATGGTTCTGCAAGCAAGAAGTAGAACCCACGCCTGTATTCTCACAAGCTCAGCCAAGAGTCTGATGGAGGAGTCTGTTGATCATGATAAGAGAAATACTATCTTAGAGAGATAAACAGGGTTTTGTTGAGAAATATCAAGTCAACACTGATTGAATTATATATCAATTTTAAGCCAGTAATTTAACTGCAGTTTAAATTATGTGCAGTTTTTTTGCAATGTAAGTATGTAGGGCTACTCTTTGACTCTGAAATCAGCAGCCAGTCACTCCGAGGATAGTTGTAAAAGTGCATAGCGCTGAGTGACTACCAATATTTTTGCCTCCTTTTGGCTTTATTCTGCTGCTCTGCCAGATTTATGTTGTCTACTTCTTATCTGGGATCATCAATTTTCACGGATGCTGATTAAGAAGAAGTCCATCTCTCTCTGAAGCATCCAGTCTTCCTGGTCCAGGCTCCATTTTCTCAGACCAAGACTCCATGAGCTTCCCAGCTTGCTCTATGTCCTATCCTCCTCACAGTGGTTCTCTGCCACACAACTCTGTACAACTAAACTTAAGGATGGAGACACTGCTTTGAGAAACTCTGCGATGACTCTTTTTTGAGACTCCTTCAGAGGGCTGTGTACTGCTGATCAGGGAGAGATTTTAATGAAGGTCCCCAATGTCATGTGAGAAGATTCTCTTTGGAGCTGATAACACCCTGGAAAACATTTTTGCATTTTTAACAGGGTCAGTTAGATCTTTGCCTTTTGACTCTTTCAATTTACAAGTTGGCTTCTGTTTACAGAAGCCTTACAATTTACAACAATATATCTACAAGCAGTGTATTCTGTTTATTTGGTTGAGCACATTTTGAAATCTACTGACCAATGTGTCTGATAGTATATAGGCATATAAGCACAGAGTAACCTGGAGTCATAATTTAATGTGTCCTTCCGTGCATTCCCTACTGTACCTAGAACAGCCAAAGCCACATAGTCCTCGACTTTTATTCATCACATGCACTTCTAAAATTCAGACTCCTCGTCCCTGCTTTCAGATATTCTGATTCAGTGGGCTTAGGCTAAGGCGCAGGAAACTGAAGAATTAGACAAACACCTTAATGATGCCCAAACTTGGTGAAATATTGACTACCATTCCAACCTTTCACGTTTACATGTTTCTAAGACATGCCATGTCTCAAGTCATTATTCAGTTCGCCTCTGCTGAAATGCCCTTTCATTCTTATCCAACCAGGAATATTTCAATTCTTCCTCTGAAGCCCAGCATAAATATCCTTTCTCCTATATCTGTTCTCAAATTCTCTCTTCTTCACCACAGTTCTTGTCACCACAGCTCTTGTCTGTGCTCCTATTACATTTTATAAAACTTAGCAGAATATTCTACAGATAGCTATTCATATGCCAACCTTTCTAAGGTGTGAGCACCTGGAAGGCAAGAGCCCTGTCATCTTTGTTTCCTTAGGGCCCAGAATTGTTATGTGGCATGTGTCACTTACTTTAAAATGTCTTGATTCTAATAAACTAACAGGGACACAGGTTAAAGTATATAACACACCTGTACATGCTGATATACAGTTAATGGTTGCTTTATTCCAAATTTTCTGAAATATATATTTGATCTTTAGAGTTCCTCCAACAATAAAAAGGCACAATAGGAGATGAAACCTTAGTCTTACAGTAATCAGGAGACTCTATCTTTGTGTAAACCATTCTTTCCACCGTGGTAGCATTTACCAAAATCAGGTCATAGAATCAATATTTTCTCTATTGTGTCTATTGGCTTGTGAGGGAGTAATTGCTTTGGGGGTGCACAATGAAAAGAAATAGAGGCAGAAGAGGGGGATTTCAGTGACGGGAGTTGGAAATAGTTTTCCTCATCAGGGAAGGTTCCTTTTCACCTCCTGTGAGGAGGCCATTTTCCACCTTGTGTTTGTTGTGAACTTTTTCGGAAGCAGCAGCTCCATGGAAACAGGCATCGCTGTTATATGTCAGACATTCAGGCATCTACTAAGTGGAGATGAAAAGAATATAGATGTGGCAGGACAGAGGAGAGGCAGCAGAGAAGAGTGCAGGGGACAGCATTTTGATTGCGGATGGGCATCTTGCTAGTGGAAATAATGTGTGCTGGTGGGGGTGCAGTGTCCAGTCTTCTTAATTCAGTTATCAAAGGATCTGCATCTGTCCCCCTTTACTCCAATCAGCTGCAAAGATCCTAGCATGAGGAACACTAAACAGAATCTGAAAGTGATGCAGCACTTGAAAAATTTCAGGTGCCTGGGTGGCTCAGTCAGTTGAGTGTCTGACATCAGGTCATGATCTCACAATTTGTGGGTTCGAGTTCCATGTCAGGCTTTGTGTTGACAGTGTGGAGCCTGCTTTGTATTCTCAGTCACTCTCTCTTTCTGCCCCTCTTCTGCTCAGTCTCTTTCTCTCTCTCTCAAAAATAAACAAACATTTAAAAAAAAGAAAAATTGCATGTTACTTCCATAATCTGCTTTCCTCCTATATACCCCCAAAGGTCTGAAATTCAGTTTGAATTCAGGAATCAAAAGTTTCTGAATCTCTCCTCTAGTAAATATTTTAAAAATGTTTACATCTATTACATTCCACTCCACAACGATGCTATGAAGTAAACAGACAGTGTAAAAAGTCTTCTGTAGATGAAGAATTTAAGATCCAGTAATTTTCCTGAGGTCCCTCAATTGATGATGGCAGAGCTACAGTTGAATGAAATTTCCTTTCTTCTAGCTGTAGTGAGGTACAGGTTTGGGTGTGGAGAGATGGAGGCCTATTATTTTCTATCCCAGAGAGTAAGCACGAAAGAATAATAAGACTAGGAAACTAAATATGCAGCTCAGCCATTTCAAAGATTGTGGTGTGATACTCACTGGGCTGGTGATGGCAGATCTGTGAACACTAGAATCAGAAGAGAGGGTTTTAAACTGAAGGTAATGATAAACTCAGTGTGGGAAGAATCAATAGATTACTATATGAGTCATTGAGCTTTGTTATGAACAGCAGCCTTTCACAGTGAGCACCTTATTGCCACAACACAGCAAGATAAACAAGGCTTCTTATTCTTCAGATCTTATTCTTCTTTAATAGGAATTAGAGCTATTACCATGTTGAGCAGAAATCATTTTTAAAAGCATTTGTGAACAACCTATCTCCCAGCTATTGGGTGCAGAGAACAAAGACAACATTCTCTTCCAAACCTCCTAGTGTGGCACCAGTTATTATTTCTCCAAACATTTGCTAAGAATTGGTATTAGACTAGAAGATTCTGGAACATTTTGGGGTGAGATGATTGTGGGGGTTTAAAGTCCTGAACCTCCAAGAAAATTATCCCCCCTTTTATCAGTGTACGTTTATTAGAGTTTGAACCCATTTGACCATAGTTGTCTCTTTTGATAGAACTGAATAGATGCATAGGAGCACCAGACTAATGGTAAGCTATTTAGGCTTTAGCAAAGCTCTTAACAGTGTTTTGAGATGAAAGGCCATGAAAATGATAGATATGTGGACAGCATAGTAGAAACTAACATAGTAACAAATTAATTGGTTTATAAGAAGACCTAGATCAATAACAGTGCCTATTATCTTTCTCCTTTTCAAAATGACTTTATTAGGCATATTTTTATATCATATAATTCACTAACATTAAGTGTACAAATTCAGTGCATTTTCTAAGTTGGGCAGCCACCACTATAAATCAATTTTTGGAGCATTTTCATCACCCCAACAAGATTGTTCATGCCATTTTTTAGGTCAATCTCCACTCTTACCCCCACTCCACCCCAGGTAACTACTAATACACTTTTTGTTTCTATACATATTTGCCTTTTCTGGATATTTCATATAAAGGGGAGCATATAATGTGTGATCTCTTGTTTATGATATCTTTCAACTCACATAATGTTTTTGAAGTTCAGCATTGTAGGATATTTCAGTAGTACATTCTTTTTTATTGCTCAACAGTATTCCACTGTATGAATATTCACATTTTGTTCATTCAGTCATCATATGATGTTTCAAGTTTGGAACTATTATGAATAATGCTGCCAAGGATATTAGTGTGCAAGTCTTTGTGTAGTTGTAGGTTTTCGTTTTTCTTGGGTAGTTCCCTAGGAGTGAAGTTATCTTTTTTTGTTATCTTCACCTCCATTAGTGTGGAATTCCATTAGCATTGGTGACTCAGGTCACTATGTGCCACCCAACTCCTCCTTTTGAAAACCAAAGTGAAAAGGGAGTGGATCAGAGATATTTGAGGGTAGAATTCCCCCAAGTTGCTAGAAAAAAAATTTCCCTGAGAAATGGTTAAAATATTTTATGATAAATAATGAATAAAGAAACATTCATAGTTCTTTGTATTATGATAACATTTGTTGCCTGGGCTTTCTCATTGGGTTTTCTAGACCAATATCTACACTGGGACCACTAACTTAAACACAAAAAATCCCAACATTAAGGGATAAAATACAAACTCCTTAGCATGTATTTCAAGGTCTTCATGGTATAATCCAAATATACTACTATCAGTTAGGTTATCAAACCTTGTCAGAAAAAGAGTCTTTGCCAGGTAATTCAAGAGAGGAAAATTAATACAGGAAACTTATCTTATAGATATTGGAAGAGCTAAAAGGCCAAAGGGGATGGTGATAAGGGCCACGTAGACATTAACACACAATTATAGGTAGAAGCTGCTTCCATCCCTAGGGCTGGTGAGACAGTGGGAGAGGGGTGCTATTAGAGTCAAAGGGTATCTAAACACTTTGGTCCAGCAGTCTGGTTTTGGAAGGAGGGAGGAGAGCCTCTGTCTGCCAGAGACATCATCCAATGCAGAGAAAGAAAGGTTCAGACATTCTGGTTTACATTTTATCCTGTCCTCCAGTCTCCTGCCAGTGCATCCTTTGGCCAACCTATCTGGAAGCCAGTTGGCAAATGCATCTGAAAATCAGAGAAGGGCACGACAAAGATAAGACAACAAACATTAAACTCCAGCTCTGCCTAAACACTTGCCTCAATTCACAGTCCTCAGAATAAAAGTATAATTAAATTTCAAACTTCCCAAATTGAGCTAGTACAAATTTATGAAAAATTTCTGTCTTGAATAGAATTATAGTGTTAGATGGGATGTTATGGACTATCCAAGACAATAGCTTCTGAATCCTTGATGAAGAACTGCTAAGCAAAATCAAGTTTGTTTTGTTTTATACGTTAAAGCTTCCAAGTAAAATTTTCATTGAATAAAGGAGTCTGTGGCTTTAAAAAGGTAAACATTCACTGGTTAGTCCAGCTCTGCACTTTAAAAATGGGGAAACTGAAGCATAGAGAGTTTAGGGACCTTTTCAAGATCCTGTCAATCCTCTTCCTATAGCACAGAAATGTTTTTGGGGACAGAGCCAGGACTCATGTTGCCAGCACTCTGTCCACCCACCACCAACCTTTACACTAAAGCAGTGGCTCTCAGCCTCTGGTGTCCCTAAGTTTGATTCACTCGAAGAATTTTAAATATATATGTAGATGCCTTCCTTCCCCCACAACAGAATATCCAGGGTCAGGGCCAGTGCATCCTTTATATATTTTTTAAAGTCCAAAAGGCATTTAGGTACAACCTCTAGAACAACTTCTCTAGAGCACTGTTCACTAATCACCAGTGTTCTGCAATCAAGATTAAATCCAATTATAATCAGTCCACCTCCTATTTGTATGACATTTCCCATTTATTATTTAGTTTAATCATAGCTGAACC
Source organism: Hyaena hyaena (assembly GCF_003009895.1). Taxonomy (NCBI): domain Eukaryota; kingdom Metazoa; phylum Chordata; class Mammalia; order Carnivora; family Hyaenidae; genus Hyaena; species Hyaena hyaena. The sequence continues at coordinate 590,866 of NW_024081507.1, forward strand.
CTGGGTGGTAGATCACAAAGGAAACTACAACTTGTTCAAAGTCACACAGCAGGGAATGAGCCACAGCATTGGAATGCTGTGTTTCTGACATCCAGTCTAGTGTTCTTGCTTATCAGGACAAGTTGACCTTCTCTACTCCAATGACTATGGCAGTAACATAGCATTTTAGAATGATTTCCAACAAGGAGACCATATGCAATTTCTGTTTCCTTAACCATTATGGATCTCATGAAAACAGTAGTAAAGGTGTGTTTCTGCAACATCCACATCTACTACTATAAGAAAACCACCCACCCCAAAAATCTCTCCCGTGATTAGAGAAATCCCTCAAACTTGCATTTCATGTGCTTGGAAGTATGGTATGCTTTCAGCATCATACAAGACTCACAATGTTCCTCCGCTCAAATTCTAGCCACAGTGGACTTTCTTCTTTCTCAGTGCTCTTGTGTGTGGGTCCCATCCCACTTCTCCATCTTAGTGAACACTGGAGAAGCAGCACAAGCATACCTCAGAGATATTGCCAATTCAATTCCAAACCACTGTAATAAAGCAAATACCACAATAAAGTTAAAAAAATTATTTTTTTGGTTTTCCAATGCATAGAAGAGTTATGTTTACCTTATACAATAGTCTATTAAGCATGCAATAACAGTATATCTAACAAAATATGGACACCAAAATAATTTTGATAGTAGTATCAAAAATCACTTACTGCAAATCACCATAACAAATATAGTAATAATAAAAAAGTTCGAAATATTGCAAGAAATGAAGATGTAACACAGAGACATAAAGTGGTCAAAAGTTAAAAAATGACACAATAGACTTGCTCAAAGCAGCGTAGACACAAATCTTCAATTTGTAAAACACACGGTATCTGTGGAGTACAATAAGGTGAAGCACAATAAGGCAAGGCATACATGTAGATTTTTAAAAATCATTTAGAAAAAAGATATATAAAAAAATAAAAATCATCTAGAATTAGGGACCACTCTTATAAGTCATATATTTTCCTAAAATTAAAGATTATTATCAACATGTGGGAATTAATTCTTTGATTTGGGAGCCAGGCTTCCCTAATCTTGTAAAAAGAGAGGAAAACAATAGTCTTTTCTTTGGGAAAATAGATATTCATTTGTTATAACAAGTACCTCATTAAAATGTGATTGCTTCATCCTTTATCCTTAGATTATAACATTAGATGTGTAATTTATTTATTTTTTAAAAATTTTTTAATGTTTTATTTATTTCTGAGAGAGAGAGAGAGAGAGACAGCGTGAGTAGGGTAGGGTCAGAGAGAGAGGGAGACACAGAACCTGAAACAGGCTCCAGGCTCCGAGCTGGCAGTCAGCACAGAGCCCGACGCGGGGCTCGAACCCACGAACCATGTAATCATGACCTGAGCGGAAATCGGACGCTTAACCAACTCAGCCACCAGATACCCCTAGATGTGTAATTTAATAACTTCCATAGATTTTCTTTTCTCTGCCTAGTATCAACAAACCACAAGGCTAAAAGGGTAAAATTAAGAGAAACTCCAGTCATTGCCTTCATCCTTTTGTGCTTTCACTTTCATGTCTCACTTTTCTATTAGCAACTAGAAAAAGAGATTAATTTTACATACCGTTAACGAATTTACCTGCCCAGATATCAGAACAACCATCCAACAAGAACTAATATGCTTAAGAATATAATGGGACAGAATGTTTAAAATCATAACTGCTTGAAAAATGCAAAACTTAGGCCTTTCTATGTCTGAAATTCTTTCCTTTTCCTATCCTCAATTATATTTCTCAGCTGTTCCAAGCTCTGTACCCTCCCCACTCCCACCCCTCCCGAGCATACCAGCTGCTAGGTGTAGCTTAATTTAACTGCAATGTTGAGGATTGCTCTGCAACTAATACCCTCCAATTTATAAACATAGTTCCAATACAAATTCTGTGATGATGCAGTCTTTGGAATTATAGAACCAATCCTCTGTGAATTCTTTTCTAAAGTACAGTACTCATAAACCTGGTCAGAATTAAAGGGTCTTCAAAGATGAATAGGGCCCAATATGTCTCATTGTCTGAGAAGGACAGACAGTAAAACATGTAAACACATGATTATGAGTGTTAAGAACTACAGTAATGTGAACAAGAAGTTATGACAATGCATAGGAGGAAGAGATTGCCCAGGGAAGGAGATGATGTAGGAATTATATCCCAGGAAGCAACATCAGAATGGAGTCTTGGAAACTACATAGGAGTTTGCTAAGTAACTGAGACAGGAAAGTGCAGAAGGGAACCTAACAGGTTAACTGAGGAATTGAAATTTGTCCGGAACCCCAGAGCAAGGCATAAACTATAAAAGGGGACCCAGAGGATGAGCATGCATGTGAGGAATATTCTGTAGAGAAAGGAGCCACTGAATGGTCTCCTGTGGGACAACTAGAGAGGACTTCTGGAGTCCATCCAGCACTACCTTACTCCTGGAGAACTGCTTCAACAAATCTTCTGAATGAGAGCAGCCATCTTCTCATGAGACCTCATGACCTCACCCACCCAATCTCCATGATTGGTCTGGCAACGGAGGTCTGATCAGCAGTGGACCAGTCATAGGACCTTGGCTCATCTGCATTGGGGACTGACCAGAGGCTTGGTAAGTAGTAATACACACAGGCTCAGAGGGGCAAAGGATCAGGGGAGGGCAGTGGGAGGGGGTGTTCCTTACATGCTGGGGAGGAAGCTGGATCAAAGGGTGTTGCAGCCCAAGGACATTCTTCTGCCTGGTAGAGAGAATCATTTAACATGTATCTAAAAGAGAATATACAGTTTGGGGCACACATACAGAAGAAGAAACATGAGTCCCTGAGAGAGAATTGTTTAATGCCTATCTAGAAGAAAATATACAGTTTGGGGCATATACAGAGAAGCAGAAACATGAGCTTCTAAGACTGAAATGTGACAGCTTATAATGCCTTCCTTCTAGACTAGAAAGTCGCCAAAGCTTTCCCCTTCCTAAAACTTGATACTCCAGGGATTTCTTATATTCTGTGTCACTGCCACCCCAACCACTCACTCCCCCCCATCTCATTAGGCTTCTAAACTACTTTGAATTAGGTTTTTGACAGGAGCATCCAGGTAGACTAATGGTGGTGTTCTCATCCACCCCTCCTCTACCAGAAATGCCCACAGCTTCCCAGCATTTATGGAAAGAGGCAAAGCCCTCATGTCTTAACCTCAGTCCAAAAGTTCCATGCCAAAAACTATTCTGACTGAAAAAGAAATATTGTCATTTTTAGGAGACTCCTGACAATAACAACAAAAAATGACAGCTGCTGTTAAGTATAACCCTGACCGAGTTCTTAAGCTACTAAACCAGTTGCACAAGAAGCAAGTATAAGTACATTCTAACTTCAAAACACCCAGCAGACAGGGACATGGGGTCACTGATATTGGTGAGCCTCTCCCACTTTTGTCTACCTATTTGAAGATTACACAGATCCAATTTAGAAGGTTATGTCTGTGGTCTTTATTTCCACCACACTAATAGAGTAATAACGTGATCAGATGTGCATTTTAATGATATTTTCCTGGTTTACTTCTTGGAGAATTTCTGTGCTGTAATTCTTCAAAGTGAGTATAGAGTTAATCCAGTGTATGGGTATAAGAATTAGACACCCTGGTTGTCAAAGGGTACAAACTTCTAGTTATAAGATAAATAGGTTCTGGGGATATAATATATAGCATAGTGACCACAGTTAATAATTCTGTATTGTACATTTGGAAGTTGCTAAGAGAATAAATGTTAAAAGTCCTTACCCAACACCCCCCCACACACGAATTATAGACATGTTAACTAACCTTATTGTCATAATCATTTTGCAATATATACATATAACAAATCATTATGCTGTATACCTTAAACTTACATTATGTTATATGTCTAGTATGTTTTAGGAAAGCTGGAAAAAAATAAAATTTAAAAATGCAGTTTGAAAAAAAAATGTAGTTTGAGAGGGGAAGAAAAAAGAAATCATGCTTGCTTCCAAAAAAATCCCACTGACCAATACAGAAACAAATATTCAGAATATATATTAAGATATCAAGTTAAAGGCAAAGTGCTTTTAGGCCAAAGACCAGTTGCTTGAAAAAGTGCCCTGGAATTAAACTTGGCTTCCCTTCATTTAGAAAGAAATAGGTGGTCTTTGTCAACATTATGGGTCAAGATGAAAAGACCTTTGGGGCGCCTGGGTGGCTTAGTCGGTTAAGCGTCCGACTTTCGCTTAGGTCATGATCTTGCGGTTCGTGGGTTCGAGCCCCACGTGGGGGTCTGTGCTGACTGCCAGCTCAGAGCCTGGAGCCTATTTCAGAGTCTGTGTCTCCCTCTCTCTCTGACCCTCCCCTGCTCACGCTGTCTCTCTCTCTCTCTCTCTCTCCTAGAAATAAATAAAAAATATTTAAAAAAAAAAAAAAAGATGAAAAGACCTTTGCAAGCAAAGTGCTGAGTTACCCAGCTGAGCTGATGGAGTCTGTCTGTCTCCAGTCCTAGGCAGATAACACACCAGAGCACTGGCCTCAGCTTCTCAAGGGCAAACCCCAGAGACCACATTCCTGTAATCTGGCCTGAGCCTGAACGTTCCCATAGCACAGAGGGAAGCAAGACTGTCTCTGACTTGCCAAACCTCATCTGAAAAGCACACCCCACTGGCGGCAGCCTCTTCCCCCAAGAATTCTGGGAGAAGATCCAGAGAGAAGCACTTTATGTGGGGCAAGTGAAGCTTCACTGTAGCATCCTGTTTCCTCTCCTGGCAGGCAGACATTTTTCTTTTTGTCTGTTACAGAAACTAGAACTGGATCATGTGCCTGGGATACTTAAAAGATGGAAATCAGTGACTAAGGGAAAAACTGCAAGGGAGGTTACATAAGAGGGGCAGGGAGAGGGGAAGGAGGGCTGAGTGACTTTAACTTAGATCAGCAATGTAAATTCCATGAGTAGAGCAAATACTTCTAGTGAGGAGGCTGAGCTGGGGCCAGCCTGCTGAAGGAACTTATATTAGCCCAGTAAAGCAGGCTCTGGGAACTGTGGACCACCTGCCATGTTTGTAGAATCTCCTATTTTTAACTGAGGATGAAATGGTTACCTTTTGGGTAGCAAGAGCACTGAAACTGCAATTAAAATGAAAACTCATTCTTATTGGTTGGCTTCTATGAAAGCCCTTTCTCTCAGTCTTTGACTACTCTGGAATCTCTCAAGAACTTTCCAACTCTGTCTGGTATATATGCAGTTTCAAGCCTTTTCTTTATTAAAAATAGCTTTGTTATTGATTTCTAATTTTATATGCTCCTTGGATGAAAAAAATTAAGAAAATACAGAAAATGTTAAATGTAAAAACACAACCCAGAAACCCAGAAACTACTATAAACATTTTGGCAATAGTTTTTTTCATTCCTTCCCTTGTTCCCTCCTTTCTTATATCCATTCTTGCAAGCATTTATGGAACACAGTTATAGGCACTACAGTTTCAAGGGTAGCTCAGTCATCTGGGCATCCAACTTCACAGTGTGTGAGTTTCAAGCCCCACATCAGGGTCTGTGATGACAGCTTAGAGGCTAGAGCCTGCTTTGGATTCTGTGTTCCTCTGTCTCTCTGCCCCTCCCCGACTCACACTCTGTCTCTGTCTCTCCTTCAAAGATAAATAAACATTAAACATTTTTTAGAGAGAAAACAGTGTTTCTGTCCTCATGCTTTAAAATCTAGCTGCCCTTTAAGATTTCCACCTCCCTGTGCAAAAACACACACATGCATAGACAGATGGATAGATAGATAGATAGATAGATAGATCAATAGATCGATAATTTAAAACAATGTTAGATCATTTACACAAATGAAATTGCTTTAAAATCAGCTTGTAATCTATTTATTTCTCATTCAATAATAAACCATGAATATTCCATCAATATATATCATCATGTTAGTGGCTCCAAAATGAGATTGCTCAGTGAATGAACATTTTACAGTTTGGCACAAAGTGCTGCACAGTTCTCCACAAAGTCTGGACCGATTAGAGTAGAGGCAATAACTGTGTGTAGGAACCTAGTGTCCTACATCTTGGTTACCTTTGCCTTGCAATTGCCAACCATATTTATACCAACTTTTTTTTTACATTCATGTTTTGCTTTTTTCCCCATGCTTTCCCCCCATTTTTTCATAGTTTCTTTTTTATGATGTTTAGAAAGGCTTTCTCTATCATAAAGTTACTTTTAAATATATTTTCTTCTAACCTTTTTCTTTTTCCCTTTTTATATTCAAACCTATGATCCATCTGGAATTTAATTCAGTGCAACAATTTGCATAATGATACAGATGTATTCTTTCCTAAATATACATGAGAAATGTTATTTCAAAGGACTGTTTTTATTCATAGGCTGCAAACTTCATGCTGTAATTTTGTATTTCTTCCACATGTCCACTAATGCTAGAAATTCCATGATTAGAGATTGGTTTTTTTCATCCTCCATTAAAATACAAATATCCTATGAAGAGGTAATAACTTCAATGTTTGTCAATCATTTCTTTGACTTAGTGTAAACTGAAACTTTTCTAGGAACAGTATAGGATGTATGGGATGAATTTTGGTTTGTGTTTTTTTTTTTTGAAGAACTATAATTGACAAATAAAATTGTTAGATATTTAAAGTGTACACGCCCAAAAGAGCGAGGAGCAGCTCTTGCTTCAAGAAGGGACTGGAGAACCGTCACTCTCCTCCCCACAACCGCCGAGGCAGAGCTCCCGCCTGAGGCATTGGATCCCGCCACGCCCATCCCTGCCTGAGAGGTGCTCTCCTCCCTTTTTTTTTTTTTTTCCTTTTTTTTTCTTTCTTTTTTTTTTTTCCCTTTTTTACTCTTTCTTTTTTTCGTCTTTTTCTCTTTTCTCTCTTTTTTCCCCAGAACACTGACCTGATTCACTCTGGTCGCCAGCTTGCTTAAACGATCACGAGTCCATTGTGTAAATGTAAATTCTACACCTACTGACATTTTCAGCTATTTCTCTCAGGAGTAATTAGACTATATAGTTTCTCTGGATATTTCCAGCACCCTTCTCTCACCTATCCAACCATATTCCACACTTTACCTCTTTGAAAAAAGCTTCTTATCCCTTCTGCCTGTTCATTCTATTTCCAATTGTGTCTCATCCCGCCCTGCTTTCTCTCTGTTTCTCTATGCTCCTCAACCAGCACTGCATACACACGGCTATTTAACTGTAGCTGGGAAATCCAGGTATATGCTTTAAACCGTTCTTTGTCCATCGGTTTTCCTCTTTTTTCCTTTTCTTTTCTCCTTTTTGACCCTTTTATGTATGTTATACTCTCTATTATTCGCCCTCCCTCCTCCGTCTTTTCT